>NC_056727.1:42560255-42567755 GCF_019279795.1 Protopterus annectens | reverse complement strand
AGTAGATGCCAAACAAGAGCGGCCCCAGGACTGAACCCTGAGGTACTCCACTTGTCACTTGTCTGGAGCTGGATTTGGAGTCAGCTACTTTTATAGTGTGGGTTCTATCAGTAAGCCATTTAGCAACTCATTGGGTGACATAGGGATTAATGCCCAACTTAGTAAGTTTATCTATGATTCCAGAGTGGGGATGGTGTCAAAGGCCTTGGCAAGGTCTAGATAGGCTGTGTGGACCACCTTACCCTTGTCCATGGCTCTGGAGACTGATTCAAAGAAGTCAATCAGGTTCAGGAGACAAGATCGGCCCTTCACAAACCCAAACTGGGTGGGGTCCAGTGTTTGAAGGTTGCCAATGTCTTTGTTTATAAGTTCCATGATAATACGCTCCATGGCCTTGCAGATAAGGCTTGTCAGACTGATGGGACAGTAGTTTCCGGGATCCAAGGTGGATCCCCCTTGTGGATTGGGATAACTGTAGCTCTGCGCCACTCAGTGGGCACGAAACCTGAGGTGAGGCTATGATTAAACATGACATTTAGGTGAGGTGCCAGTTCATATTGTAGTTCATGTAGTACACAGCCCAGGATGTCATCTGGTCCCATGGATGCTGTATTCTTGGCTTTAGAGAGTGCGTTTTGTACCTGTGTGGCTGTTATTACTGGAATTTGGCAATCTTCCGGTATTGAGATGGGCCATTTAGGGGGTGAGAGTGGGGTGAAGTTGGCACTGAATCGATCTGCCGGGATATTGGCAATATCCTTTGGATCAGTATATTTAATGCCATTCTGTTTTAGCTCAGAGCAGATCTGAGCATTTCCATTTAGATTTTTGACATAGTTATAGAATGCTTTGTGGTTGTCTTTGGAATCTTTGGCAATTTTATTTTCGTAACTAGCTTTGGAGGATTTTATGAGGCATCTCAGTTTCTTACTGAGGCTAGTAAGGGAGTTTTTTGCATCCTGGTATTTTCCTCTTTTCTGCAAAAGTTTCTTCCTTTTGTTATAAAGTTTGTTTATGGCAGGGGACCACCAGATTGGCTTCCTTTTTTGGATGAGAGCATTTTGGTTCTATTTGGGATGGCACGATTCATGCATGAGTGGATGTGCTCGTACAGTGCCTTAGTGTAGGATTCAGCAGTTTCAGTTCCCATCTGCATGGGTGTCATGAAGTTTGTCACTTCTGACTTGAGTAGCATGAAGTTAGCTTTGGAGAAGTTTTTTATGGTGGTTTCTTTACTGGGGGGTGGGGGTGGGATGTGGATGTTAAGGGTGATTAGCTTATAGTCAGACCTGACTAACGAGGGGGTGACCATAGGTATGGAGCATTGATTTCCCATGTTGGTAATGACCAGGTCTAGGATATTGGAGCCCCTGGTAGGACTATGAATTAGCTGATCCAGGGCGTTGGAATTTATGAATTCCAAGAACCGTTGCGCAAAGGTGTTGGGACATCAGTAGTTTTCCCAGTTAATGGCAGGGTAGTTAAAATCACCCAGCATTAGGGTGTTTGGTTCTATCTTAATATTTTCCAGTATGTTTAGAAAGGTGTAGTGAGAATCTTGGGGTATGGTGGGGGATCTGTAGCAAGCTACAATTTGGATTGCAGTCTTACCTAGTGTTAGTTGCACTTGGAGAATTTCAGACACATTGTGTTGGCCAACTAGCCTGGTGGTGTGAATATCCTTGGTGAATATTGACACTCCTCCACCTTTAGTGTTTCGGTCCTGGTTTGGTGGCGGAAAAGTGTGGTAAGAGTTGTAGCCTGGTATTGCAGGGGTGCTCTCTGGAGCCTTGAACCAGGTCTCAGTTACTGCACAGATATCGATGTTCTCCATTTTTAGAGTGCCTCGAGAGAGTGCATTTTGAGGTTTAAACTTCTAGCATTGAGTAGCATTACCTTCAGATTTTGCATGCTTGTACCTGTTACGGTGGTGGTTTTGTCCTTTGAGGTTTGCCTAAAAAGGCACTATAGGGTGGCAAGAGCCTTAGCCAGTAACCTGAATCCCAGGTGACAGGTGCAGACCATCTCTGGCAAAGCATCATGGTCTGTCAATCATGTCATCCCAGGCAGACAGATACTGGATCCCCTTTGAATGACACCATGCTTAGCCAATTGTTGAAGTCAATCATTTTATCCTTATATTGTGGTATCATTCTGGGCGAAGGCAGGATGCTACTCAGGGCTAGGGTCATACCTGCCTGGGCCACATGATCCGAGAGCTCTTCCATGTCTCTTTTCATGTAGTCCAGGGAGGTACATCTCAAGTCATTCACTCCAACATGGACAATGACAGAGTCATATTTGTACTTGTTGTGGAGTGACTTGAGTGCATGCGTTATGTGGCGGATCCTGGCACCAGACAGGCAGCTGACTGTAATTTTCTCCTTATTCAACCTGGTGAGAGGGACATCAGTGTGCCGGACTATAGAGTCACCTATGACTAAAGTGTTAGGTACATTGTCTTGCCTTGGGGGCTGTTGCTGGGTGGCACACTGGTGTTGTGAACTATGTAACACATTGGTTGTGAATGGTGTTTGTTTGTGTTTCAGCTTCAGAGGTCTTTGTTGCTTGGGCAGGTTACAGTTAAGGGCCTCTGCATATGTGGATTTAGTGTTGCTATATGTGGGTGTTGGTGGTGTGGGTTTAGAAGGGCTATGTGTTGCTTGAGGTGTAGTGTGGGTGTTAACCTTCTCCTCTTGACTGTTTAGCAAAATCTTGGGTGGAGAGAGCTTTGCTTCCATTTTGGCTATGTAAGTGCATCTCTCACAGGTTGTAGTGTTGGGTGGTAGGAGGAGAGGGTTGTCTGTGTACATGAGGCAATTGCTGCATTGCCCCAGTATGCCCAGATTCACCAGGTGGACAGGAGAAATCACCGAAGCTGACCCTTGGACATGTCTGGTTTGGGGCTTTATTTTTTCTTTGTAAAGTATAGGAGCTGTTTCCTTAGCAAGGTACTTTGCAATTATAAGCTGTTTAGTGCCTACTATTAATTTCTCCTTGTTAACAAGGAGAGTTCAGTGTTTGTATGAGTTTAAGGCTTCCTAGTGCTTTCCAGTAGGTATTAGAGAAAGTGCTAGTCACAGGGATGCTTAAAGGTAAGATTGAAAAGAATGCACTCTGCAGTGTGCACTAGAGAAGTTAGATGTGAAAGTAGGTAACTTGAGTTTTACCTGTTTAAAAAGTTAAGGTTTAGTGGAGAGTTACTATTTTTAAAACAGCAAGATGGATTGAAGGGGTGGGCACTTTTGTATTTTGGTACTATGAAATACTGTAGGATGGCCAATAAATTTAAATAATTGAAGGGGTGGGATTTCAAAAATGATGATTTTGTGATTACTCACATAAGCCAGTGAAAGTAGAGAGAAATGAGATATATGGTCAGATTAACATAAGAGGCGGGCAACTAGAAAGACAGTGGTATTTAACAAGACAACTTAAATGGGTGGAAGGGCAGGAAAAAATTCTGCCTGACTCAGAACAGAGAGAGCTGTGGTCTCTTTTGAAGTTTTAATATGCTGTTAAAACAGAATGCAAGCAAAACACAAGGTAAAGAAAACAAACTACAGTATTCAAAATATAGAAAAGTAATACAAAAAATAAAAGCAAACTAACCTTTCCTTCACAGCAAAGTGTAGCAGAGTCTGGATGAGTGTGTGTGTGTGTGTGTGTGTGTGTGTGTGTGTGTGTGTGTGTGTGTGTGTGTGTGTGTGTGTGTGTGTGTGTGTGTGTGTGTGTGTGTGTGTGTGTGCATATGGTGCACTGGGGTTTCTGTTGCTGTGAGTATGTGTCTACTGGTACACAGCCTCAGCTGTAGTTGCAGCTGCATTTTGATCTATTGATATGACTAGAGAAGAAATGGTAGAGGTCTCAGTGTGCTACAGTCACCAGCCCATGAGAGCTGGCTTCACCAGGAGTTACCCTAGTAATACTATGGCCCTTTGTATTTGTTGGTCCACTGTGTGATCATGATTGATAGCCGTTATGAAAAATGTAACTGCAGTGGCTAACATGACTCCAGGGATGTTGTCTCCTGGTCATAGACTCTCCACAATTTATGTAGCTGTGGAAGTGCTAGCATTAAGTGAGCATATGGCCAGCATCTGTGTAGGTAGTTGTGGAACAATTCTATGGATGATTCTTCATACATGGCAGGTGAGCTTGAGAGGAAATGGCACATTCTGGTGTATGATTTAACCTATCAGTAGAATTACATTTACAGGACATACACTCCTGTAGGATGTCTTGCCCACCTTGCATCAGCCTTGCTATCTCCTTCATGGCTGTGTTGGTACTAGCCAGTGCCTTCATACTGCTTCTGCATATAACCTGGATTGCACACATTAATATACCAAACTTCAGGGGAAGGGCAGTAACTGTGTTTTTAGCAAGCATCATTAACCCCCACACACACTGTGTTTACTTTCCCCCACCAGAGGTGGATGGAACAGATCCTGGCATGTCTGGAACTGGTAACACACTTGCATAATTGCTAATGTGCTCAGTAGCCACCCTCCCTGTGTTGTGTGTCTCCTGGGTGGATGCAAGCAAAGAGGCTATCTCCATGGTCTGTACAGGTGATGCTGTGGTCAAATAACCTGTGTAAACTAAACACATTGTACTCCTTGAATTTGTAAGCTGATCCACACCATCATCAACAGATGTTGCAGATCCTTCAACATTCTGTGGTGGCAGATCCACAGCCATGGTGCCAGAACATAATCACATGAAAACACAGCAAATCACAACACTATGTATATGTATGACCCAACACCAGAAGTATACATGAAAGTCATGTGTAGGAATGGTAACATTTGAAAATCAAGCATTTAAACAGGTTATTGTGTAGACAGCTGTGCTGGTTGAATCTCTAATGTTTTTGTGCAGCCCAAACCAAACAGCTTTACTAACTTGATCAGTGATTAATGGGTCTGTAGGTCTTACATCTACTTTTACAGAGAAAGAGCTCTACTTACCTGGGGTATCTCCATTAGATACATTTGGCTCATGGTGAAACTCTGTACCAGTATCTATCACTGCACTGTGGGACATGAGGAGATGTCATTACCTCTGATAAAAGCCAGAAACTCCTTTGTCTACATGAGAGATAGCTCATCTGGTAGCCCACCACCTGCCAACCTACAGTCCTGTGACATGTGGGCATACTGTTTTTTAGTAGCATGAGTAATGTTGTGGTGAACCACTGCTTAAGTACTGTCCTGGTCAGATCATCATCAATGTCCACCACCAGGTATTCCCAAGCATGTTTCTGGTAAGCCAATTGGCAGTAGTTGGTATGGGGTAGCATCTCATTCTCTGCATCAAATAATTTTTCTTTCTGGGTAGCATTTTCAGCAAACACAGCAGTGTTTTTTTTTTTCTGCTTAATAAGTTTTATAAGCATTATTCTGCCAGTGTAGAAAATACTGATGTCAACATTTTGGCTGTGAATGTCCCAGATAACTCATTATGACACTGTTCTCTCCATGGCCATATACCAAGAGTCTTGTATATTTGGCTATTATACTTGTCTATCCAGACTGTTTACCTAATGAAAAGCACTTAATTGGACTGAGAAAATGTACCCCACACTATAAAGATCATAACATCCCAACTCCTCAAGGTAGCATGGCTGTTTCCTCTCATTGTTAAAAAGATTTTTACATGTGGTATATGTATAAACAACATGAATGGGGAAATACTTTTACCCAAAGTTATAGTACAAGGCCAACCTCAATGTGTTCACATGTAGTCTGAGTGATTGCTGTTGGGTGTGTTTAAATTAGGTTTAATAATTCTTCAGCATGACAATTGCCCTACCCAATCTGTACCTCTCTCATGGCACTTATTAAGTAACCCATGAAACTGCTACTAAAGCTATATCATTTTATACTTAAGTGCCATAACAGCTAAAATTACTCATAGTTTAAGAACTAAAGCTGAAAAAGTAGGACTTTAAGAAGCTGCTGTTGTAGAAGCAATTAGTATAAGATGTACTTGTTGTGGGTTTAAAGTTGCTGCTCTAGGAATTCTTTCATAATGCCATGGTACATAAGGCATCCCACTGTGCTTATATTGTGCAAATTCAGGTGCCAGGAGATAGAGATTATGCAAACAAGGGCATGACTCATCACTGTTTGTGAATCCCTGAATTTATGTATTGTGCTGCTAGGCCAAATTCCTGGTTAAATTCTACAGTGCTTTGCATATCCTTAGGCATCTTCAGGCTGCATTACATTTGCATGGTTCACCCCATGGCTATGAGGACATTTCTGTAATTTCACTCATAACCTAATAGAAATGGAGCCATTGCAATCTATGCTTTATTTATATATTATCAAAAGATAAATGACTGCCACATTTCTCAACTTAAAGTGCAGTGTTTAAACGTAATACAGTGCAAAGATTGGGCAGCCTCACCATGAGTCATATACATGAGCTGTCTGTTGTTGACAAACAGTGTGCCCACCCAAGAATGGGTGTGAGCATGAAGTATTTGTTGTTTTTCAGTGAGATTTATCACCTATATAGGGATATGACAGCGCATCTTTTAGAACACAAAGGTAGTTTGTGGAGGAAAACAAAATCTTTCTCTGCTTGCTACGTCAGGGAACCACCACATGCTCTTGAAGGAGAGTTGTGATGGTCTGTAGTACAAGACCAAGGCCTAGAAGAGTTTGATCCAGTTTTTCCAGAAGGTCTCTGTACTTGCCAGTATATCTGTGCACTTTCCAATTTCCTTTCTTTCTCATCTGATCTTTTCTTTATATTCCTTCAGTTTTTTGTCACAGTCAGTTGCTGCCTGATTTTTGTTTGCTTATGGTTTGATTTCCATTCTTGTTTGTTTTTAAAAATGTTGTTGTTAAATTAAACAAAGTTGTCATCTTTTATTTCTATTCATGCTTTAGAAATTTCATTGTGTTTGGATCTGATGAGGTCAGCAAATGTATATGCAGTCCCATCACTGTAGATCTATATATGTAATCAGTTTTGAGGAGACTCATCTCCTCTTCAGAACAAGGGCTGTATAATCTAGTTATACAATGTTTTTTAGATATCATTTGATAAGCACAAAACATTTTTCTTGTTTTCATCAATCACAATGAAGCTTTAAGTTGGAACAGGAAGAGCAAATTAATTTATAGCTTGGGATTATTCATTGATGTCGAAGTAAATTGATTTCTAGCTTGAACTTTATTCTTAGATGTTAAACCTTCCAGTGTGTGCCATCCAAATATCTTACAAACTCTTGTGTTTCTCTCTCTTCATAGCCTCTGAAGCTATTGCAGTGCATGTGCAGTTGCACAGGAGGAGAATAGAGCACCACAGAGAGTGAAAAGGGTAAGGGCACCTCACACAGAACAGGTTTAAATGTTAACAATTTGCTCAGGTAATGCAGCTGTAGCCTGTCAGAATAGGTTTTCCACAGTACTGGCACTTATGTGATAAGACCCATAGATCAAGGGTGACGTACCACTGTTTCATGCAATTACTATATGACTG
>NC_056727.1:42462755-42557755 GCF_019279795.1 Protopterus annectens | reverse complement strand
GATCTTGGAGTAAGAATATTAAAGTAGGGGGGTGTGGGGGGCACAGCTCCCAACATGGGGGGTTGCCCCCTGCATAAAAGTAGATTTATTGTTTTTTTTTTTTTAATGCACTTTAACGATAGCGCATTTTTGGTGAAAGCACTTTCGTTAAAGTGTTTATGTGATTGTGGATTCGGACTATTGAACTTTCGTTTAATAGTCCTAGATCTATATATATATATATATATATATAGAGAGAGAGAGAGAGAGAGAGAGAGAGAGAGATACATAGATATACAGATATAGATATGGATAGATAGATATTTACTATTGTAAATATGTATAAGATAAGCTTTTTTCATATTATCTGTATTTCTCTCAACCCTAGCCTCTTTCTCGCTATCATTTCTATTTCATATATTTATTTTGTTTATTGTTTTGTTTCCCTCTGTTTATTTTATGATTATGTGCAGCAGCAGCATCTTGCCCTGTACACAGCCATTCACCAAGGCCTGTCATCCTCCCACAGATGGCAACATCACTCACCATCACCATCAGGAACTCCTAATACATCTTGATTTCAAGTTGCCTCAGTCACCTCCACATCTCTTTACAACAGCTGTAGAAAGTAATCCAGATAGCCCAGCAGTGGACAGTGGTACTCTTGTACCCACCAATAGCAGTTCGTAGGTTCATAGGTTGGTACTAGGCTATCAGCCCTAGGGCATATACAAGCCTAGCCATAGCAATTGCCTGGCTATTTCTTCCCACACTATTTACATCCCTGGACCCCTGTCTAACAGGTGGAGGTGACAGCTTTGTCACTCATCAAATGCTGATGGAAATAGTAGAGCAGTTCTTTGACAAGAAGTTAGTTGCCCATATTAGCATCTTAAAGAAAGTCCTCCTTCAGCTCACTTAGTTGCATTCCTAACATGCTCTGGCTAAACTATCTGCACCAGGGCCAGGGATGAGTTAGCCTGGGCTCACACTAGGTCATGTGTGGCAGGGATGGCAGCTGCATAACCCTGTCATATCTCCCATACTGGTGTTAGTCTCCGCTTATGTTCATGCCCACCACTGTTTGTAGTCTACTTCACATCAGCATTGCCTTCCTTCTGTTTGTCTGATGTCACCGTCTCCATTGTGTTCCTCTTACTTCCCCTCATTGTATCAGCACCTCCTGTCAGTCTTGTCTGTCCTTTATGCTTCTTTCTGTGCCTCTGCTCCCTACTCTTACAATCCTACCCTCCTTATACCTTTCTTAACACCTGCTGATTCTTACCTTCTCATCTTATATACAAAATGGGCACCAGACCCACAAAAAAGTATCCTTCCTTCCTTCCCAATCTTCATCTTGCTCAATCCGGTTTTCACTTTTGTTTTATGTTCATCTTGCTTCATCCTTTTCATGACATTCCTATATTACCATTTCACCTTTAGTATCATCAAAAATAGATGAGCACATCTGTATCCTGGCTATGTAAGACTTTGAAATCTGTTCTGCTGCTTAATGCTACCTTTCATGTGGGATTGCACAGAGCTTCACTGAGATGTGTGAGCAATGAATGAACACTGCTAGTCTTCATCTTCTCCTGAGGCTACACCTCAGAGCTAAATGCTGTTTCCACAGCCGCTACTGCAGCCATGAGCAGGATATTAATAAGTTCACCTCCTCACAATAATTTCCCTCACTGGTCATTGTCAGTAAGCTTCAGCCTTGTCATTCAAAAAAGATAAACAGTGGTGGGGAGGCTGCGTGACTGTGCCTTTGGGTTTCTTGAACCCAAGGAGAGCACTGAAAATAAAAGTTCTGCTTGGCTTAATAACATCATGGTATTCTTTATTGATGTGAATGACTTTAACTATAGTTTCAAAAGAAATAAAGGTCTTAAAAAGCATAAGAGTAGAAGCAACATTGTTAATAATGTCAGTAAGTAACAACTCCAGTATAAACCCTGCTGCTGTAATGAGGGTGGATAAAATCAGCAGAGGTGGTATTAAAAGATACTTCAGCAATTTGTCACGATGAAAACCATTCTTTTTAGTGATTCATTGAGTGGGATCAGCACAGTGACATTTTTTCCCACAAACTAAAGCAAAAGCCTTTTTTTGTAGGGTAAATAAACTTCTATAATTTTTAAGCTGCAGGTTGTATACATGTTTCATGTATATCACATTCAAACAAGAGGAATAATTTCCATCTACCTCTTTCTTCTTGCCTACATTTTTTATAAACTGAAATGGTCAGAACAGGATTCTTTTAATATTAGAAAAATAATAGAATTCTGAATAAAATTATTTGAAAAAAAAAAGAAAAATAATAGAATGAAGTTAAGGAGAATATATTGTATAGAATAATTTATTTTTGTACAAAAATATTTTTAAAATGGAAAGAAAACAAAGATATGCATATTTGTTGAAAGAATCGCATATGATACAATTAGCATTGTCCCAACAAAAGACTAAAAATATGTATACTAAGGGATTACAAGGACAGTATTAATAAACAGACTGCAATACATAAAAATGATACACATATGAAGTTACAGATGAGATATTTGTTCAATCTGCAAACATTTCTGCAGCATCAGTATAAGTAATAGTCTGCAATTCTAAAGATAAGATTAGCTCAATAAAGCAAATAAGATTTATTTTCACTCAGTTTCTTTGGAAACAATTCCAAACGCACACAATCTGCATGCAAAGTCATCACAGACTGCATGCAAGGGTTATATTCAAATACAACTAGAACTGAGTCCAACTTGAAAAATATGCAGAATGTACCATTTATAATTTACTATATAGTATCAACAAGCATTGCAATATCATTCACAGTTCTGGCTGCAAGCCTTGGACCTTAGGCCATATAAAGCAGCACTACCTGGTAATATACACATTTAGCTTTGCTTTACACACACACACACACACACACACACACACACACACACACACACACACACACACACACACACACACACACACACACGCACACGCACACGCACACACACACTCTATAACACAAATGCACATTTGTAATATGACTGGTCTGCAAAATATTGCAGGAGTTTGAAATAGCAGATCTCATTTGTGCCCAATATTTTGTACAGTGAGCTCAGGACTGCTGGTTTCACTGGTCTGGTCCTCAGTTAAGTGATATTAAGTTTATATATGTACCTGTACACATATATGCACACACACACACACACACACACACACACACACACACACACACACACACACACACACACACACACACACACACACACACACACACACACACACACACACACACACACACACACACACACACACACACACACACACACACACACACACACACACACACACACACACACACACACATAGGGTAGCAATTCATTTCAGTGAATCTTGTTTCACTGAATCACAAATGACTAAGTAAAATCGACTGCAAACTTAAAAATTATGTGAATTGTTGAAACCTGTTGAAGTCTGTAGACAATCATTGCTTTGTTTTGGGTTTATGTTTTTATAGTGTGCCTTTTAAATCTTATCTTCACTGTTTTGCAATCATGGAGTTATTATATTTAAGAAAGTGTTGTGGGGGAAGCAAAGCCCCTCAACATGGGGGATGCTGAGGGGAGGAGGAGGTGGGCTTGCCCAAAAGGTTTTGTGCGTTTCCTGTAATGTACTTTCCTATAGGATGATACTAGGCTATTGGCCCAGAGGCCCTTATAGGCCTAACCAAGAATTTCATCCATGTTCCCACAAAGTCAGCAATTGTTTCCCCCTGTCCAACAGGGATACAGTTGGGATCCCAGGGGGGTATTTTCTGTTTCCATTCCAGTTGTCCAGGTTCCTCTTAAAGAGGTACTCTGCTTGACATGGAGATGGAGTCTATGCCATAGATGGAGGAGTCTTTGAGACACAAATCTATCCTGCCAACATGTTCTATTAATGTCACAGACCAGGTTGAGGCCTTGCGAGTGGGTTGCCCGAGTGGTGTTTGACTTACGGATATGCAGCAACTTCATAAAAGTTGGGTCTGAGATGGCCTTGTATGCCAGACACATGTCACCTCTGAGCAGTCTGTACAAGACTGAGTAGAGGGACAGGGCTTTTAGCCTATCTGTATAAGATAGGTGTTTGAGTCCCTGGATTTTCCTGATCAGAAATAACTGTGGTCTCTCCAGCTGCTGCATGTGCTTGGCAAGGTACAAGCGAAAGGGGGCAATGGACTCAATAATGGGCCTGATAAAGGAGGAGTACAGGTGGTAAGGGAAGAGTACTCCTCCATGAAATGTGTTTGTGTTATCAGTGATTCACTGCTTTTTTTTCTTTTCTCTTTTCTCCATTGTTGTGTGACCATGAAGTATTTAAGCATGTGGGTGAGGGTACAAATGTCCCACATTGGGTTTGCAAGTTTTAAAAGTATGCTTTGTCTAATAGAGTTTTCTGTGAAATGTGATTTTGCAATTTTGCCAAATGAGTTTTCAGTGAAATGTGTTTTCGGTGAGTTTTTCCAATCGCTTGTGTTTCAGGAAAGTGAAATTCAGTAAAAAGGAAAGTAGTCCCATGTGTGTGTGTGTGTGTGTGTGTGTGTGTGTGTGTGTGTGTGTGTGTGTGTATATATATATATATATATATATATATATATATATATATATATATATATATATATATATATATATATATATAAATATATATATATACACACACACACACACACACACACACACACACACACACACATGCCTTTTTTTGTAAACGAACAGGTGGTGGTACGCATATGTTGCATTTGGGTCAACCCCCACGCAGCCATTCCAGTGTCCCATTATTTGGCTATTTCTCTCCAGTTGCCATAAACACTGTTCAAAACTCTCAGTGTGCATACTGCTTTCTGCTTTAATTCTACAATGATTACAGATATTTGGATTTAATTTAAAACTTTTATTTCAAAATTTTCAGAACAAACACTGATAGACGCTTGCTAAACACAGCAATACAGTCTCACAATGAAAACAGACTTAGCATTAAAACTTCTGTGACTTTGAAACTCACATTCATTGAAACAGCTTTGAAACCCACGTTCAAAGAAAATGCATCTGGCCTGTGGCAGATTAAGTTTACCTTTGGGCTGTTTTCAAGTCCCAAAGACCGAGTTTCAAGACTGAGATCATTTTCTAGAACATGTATTCTGTAGTATATAATGTTTCACCAACTACATTCTATTTTTATTAGATATCTTGTTTTATTTCCATTGATCTGTTAGACATACATCATAAAATGTCATTTAGAAGTGCTGGGATTCCCCTTCTTCTAGGTCGAAGAACATTAAGATATATACCAGTCAAAGGAAGCCCTAATATTGCCATGGACCTGCAAATTAATAACATCTGGATTTTTAGTGGGCTTCTCACCCCTCTGTACATACATACGTACATATACACATACATAACATACACACACAAACCCATTGTACCCATACATGAGACAATTAAGCTCCCATATCCCCAGTTAAACAGATTGGCTCTATGCCCCAGGTTGATCATTATATATTACCCCTAACTAGAATAACTGGGATGACAACAAAGACAACCTAATGAGACCCATGCATGGGATAAAGCATTTACAAGTTGCCTTTATCCATTAATTGTATGGGAGCAGTCCTGTGGTAAATTTTCTGTGTCCCATCTACGTATAAATCTAAATAGTGCTTGAATATGTACAGGGATGGACTTTATTTTATGAGGATCAGGAATCTGTCCCACAGCAGTGGTATCCTCTGTGAGATATACTTGTTGCTCTGAACCATGCTGTTGATGTTGCAGAAGAGGTTTACATCCCGAGGCTGAGTATTTCTGATACCATTTCACTTGATGATGTGCATTAAATCCATCAGGATTGGGTCAGAGAATGCCTTGTATGCCATTCACAGATTGTCAAGATGGTAGTGGCCAAGGGTAGATGACTGCCCAAAGGATACAATAATGCATTTGTTTGGTATTTACTTTCAGTCATAATTTTTGTCACCAGTTAACAATTTGAGACAAACTTTCTTGCAGGATGGTTAAATCATTTAGGGGGTTAATGCCTGCACCTAGCTTGCAAACATCTACAAAGTTAGCTAGCCAGATCCCTTTGCTATTGTATTTTACTTTAGAAAAGTAGATACCAAACAGGAGAGGTGCCAGCACAGAACCCTGGGGACAACAGTGGTGTCTGGTCTCTTTGTGGAAGTAATTTCCCCTGTTTTGTTTATCTGCATCCTATCTTTGAGCCAGTTAGCAATCAAGCAGGTGACATAGGGCTTTATTACAGTTTATTTAGGTTTTCTACTATGCCTCTACCTGAGGGAGGAAATGTGTCAAACGTTTTGGCCAAGTCAAGATATGTGGTGTGTACCATTTTCCATTCATCCATTGCTTTTGGAGGCCTTTACAAAAAAAAAATCCACCAGGCTAAGTAAATGTGACCTTATCCTTAACACAGTGCTGTATGATATGATCTGTCCTTTGTCAGTAGAAGCCACTAATGGTTAAAATGACATTTTCCTGAATGTCCTGAAAATACAAAAATGTCGAATAGTTGTTTGACTTTGTTTCTGATTTCATACTGTCTGCATATTGATGATAATTAGTAAGTGTGGATGTCCATGTAGATAAATGTGTGTTTTCTTTGCTTGAGACATCAGAACACCTGTCAAAATTTGTGGTATTGCTCAAGGCCTGTCATCGACAAACATTCCAACAATGATGTGTAAGAAGATAGTGTAGCATGAATGGGTCTATATCACTTTATCGAAAAACATAAATATCGAATACCTTTTTGTCGAACCCTGTCCGTCAAACTCTTAGTACATTGAAGGAATGCTTAAGTGAAAATTTTCCCAGGGAAAACAAGCAGTGGGCCATAATTGGGAATCTGCCCTTTCCCAAATTGTAGTGTGATCTCAGAGTTGGTATATTTAGTTTGGGGGGGTGGGAAGTACAGGCCCCCACATTGGGGGGGGCACAGCCCTCCATCTGGATGGGTTTTAGATTTTGTAATTTTTGTGACATTCACTTGGTTGGCCAAGTGTTTTTCCCTCTGGGAAAAATTTTGCTTATATGATCATTCACTGGATTAAGAGTTTGACGGCTAGGGTTTGACAAAAATGGTATTCGATATTTAGATTTTTCGATAAAGTAATATAGACCCAGCATGTGCAAGGGTCTGTCATAGCTATGTTTCACTTTTGCATTGTTTCAGTCACATATGTGATTCTCAGTTGACATAGTATCCTCTCCACAGCACAAATAATATGTAGGCAGTCTTTCAAAATATAGGTATGTATGTCTCTGTATGTTCAATATGCACACATATTTCTGTGCTTGAAAGCTGTTGGATGCATGTATATAATAACATAGTCACAAATGTGATGCCAATGTCACATTGCTGTTTTGTGATAACATTTAAATAAATATAAACATCATGAGAACTGGCTAGTTACTGTAGGCAGCCATCTCTAGAAGTTTATTCATTAAATGCAACGTGATTTATACTGATTCTAGAATGTCTTGGGAGTAACATTATGTCTAATGTTTCAGAGAGATAAAAAATTATATATATGGTACGTCTCAGTGTCACTTTTACTTTGGATCTGACATCAAACTTCCTGGCCAGTTTTAGTGGCTGCTAAGATGTGAGACCAAAGTGAGACTAATGTAGGCTAGGGGAATTTTCAAGCCACATCTACAACTTCAGGGTAAGGATTGCATTTAAGGGTTTATTTGCTGTGATGTGAGTGAGAAACAGGCCTTTTCCCATGCTATGCCTGGAAGATATACTGTCCTTTATTATACTCCTTTGATTGGGCCTAGATTTACTATGATTTTAACTTTACATTCAAAATAGTCCCTTTGTGTGTTTCTCCTTGCCTTTGGTGATTGCTGTTCCCATAAGGCCCCCTGATTGTCTGTCAGATAGCAGCTAACTTTGAAAAGTTGTGCTCCAAGAGGATATGGATGCTTATTAACACAAATAATGATGCAGCCCCAAAATGTGTGTCAATGCAAGGTGAGCTATGGTCAATGTTCTGAATGTCCAAGTTAAAAAATCAATGATGCATATCTAAATGACAGTAGTGGCCACAACCTTGTTAAGGTAGCCAAATGCCTTCTCATGTATTCAGATAGATAAAAAATATTCCATTTGTTCCTACCTGTTACCTAGGAAAACCAACTGCAAAGCGTTATGGTTTGCATTGGAAAGAAAAGATCTTGATTATGACCCTGGACTTGCACTATCAAAAGACATTAGAGTTGCAGTATAAGTAGGTGACCCTAGATTACAGTTAATTACCTGTGTTCTTCCCATTGCTCCACTTACCTGATGTTTCTAGCTTCAAGTGCCTAGCACTCCAGGGTCAATCTGCTCACAGCAGAATGCCAGGTGAGGAGTTAAACTGAGTCCTTATACCAGGAAATGATGTGGCGTGATGAAATAAGTCTGTTGTGTGGCAGAAACTTTTAGCTTACTTGCTATTGAAATGCAATATAAATACATACAATGAAAATGAGGACAAGTGGTCTTGCTGGCTTTGTGCTTTATAGAGTGCCGGAATGTTGAAGAACGGAAAATTTACTTTGCTGTAAAACAGTCATGTTGACATCTTTTGGTAATCCTTCCACTGTAAGATCTTTTTACCACGGTGAAGTAGAAATCAACAAACACTGGGTTCATTAAAACAGTAGTACTGAACAGCATATGCTGTGTTTATGCCATTATAACTCAGATTAATTTTTTCCTATTAATCCTGTTTTTTTTGTTTGTTTTGTTTTTTTAATAGGAATCTAACTCAGTACAGATGAATCACTGGTTGTGTCATTTGCAGCATGTGATTGACTGAACATCTGCAGTACTGTTATAGTCTGTATACGCATAGTCTATGACTTATTCATCAATCACCATTTCAAAGAGGCATAGGTTCAAACTTTACCCTACTTCCTGCTAGCAGTGGTACAAGTATTTACTGGTTCTGGGTTCAGGTTCCTTGGATACAGCTGGGAAGCCCAGCATGGCAGCAAATACTTAGTGTATGGCTGAGTAGGAGTTGGATAGTGGATTCTAATGAGCAGGATCCATGTCTAACTTTGTCCAGAACTGGTACACTTGCTTGACGGTTAGTGGAGCACACAATCAATACCCCTCTGCATGAACCTAACACCACTCTTAAGTATTCAACTGCGCAGTCCAGGTCTAAACTGTCTGCAAACAGCTAAAGTTAACTTTGAACCTAAAACCACTCTTAAGTGTTCAACTGCGGTACCACCTTTATCATTCTTGTAAGAAAAACGCAGTCCGGGTCTGAACTGTCTGCAAACAGCTAAAGTTAACGTTGAACCTAACACCACTCTTAAGTATTGAACTGCGGAACCACCTTTATCATTCTTGTAAGAAAAGCACAGTCCGGGTCTGAACTGTCTGCAAACAGCTAAAGTTAACTTTGAACCTAACACCACTCTTAAGTATTCAACTGGATTGGATACTAGTCAGTAAGAGCCCCCAGACATATATAACAGGCTGCTTATCAGATAGCCTCAGTGATCACTCCCCAACATTCCTACAAAAAAAATACCTATACCAAGCTAAACCTGTCATCTACCATCAAATACGTAAAAAAACTAAACTTTAACCCACTCACATTCATCTCATCCCTCAAAGAATGTAACTGGCATCCTCTAAAGTACCTCAGTCTAGATGACGCAGTTGAATTTTTTAACACTACCTTCCTGAATATCCTTAATTACCATGCTCCCATAAGATTTTCCAGAATCAAAGCACAACCCTCCCCACGGCTACAGAAAACCACTAAGTCAGAAATGAAAAACAGGGATAAAGCCTGGGAGCACTGGCGCAAAACCAAAACCCCCTCAACTAGACAGAAATTCCTAGAACTACGCAGTAGAGTCAAAAAGGTAATAAAACAGGACAAATTCCAATACTACCAGTCTGCCCTAGACTCCTCACAACACAGCCCTAAAAAATTCTGGTCCTCCATAAACTCCATCCTCCACCCAGGTAAAGTCAGCAACCCTCCTCCTAATATCCCTCACTCCTCAGAAAATATTGCTACCTCATTCAACACACAATTCACCCAAACCTTACTATCACTAGCTAAACAACACAACCCCCCTCCCCTCCAACCCACACCTTCAACTAGTAATCTCCCCACTGCCTTCTCTTTTTCTCCTGTACCTACCTCCAACATAAAAAAAACTCTTAACTAAACTTAAACCCACCAAATTAGCAGCAGACAACCTCCCAAGTGAATACCTACAAATTGCAGCCGATGCTCTGGCCTACCCAGTATCCATCTTGATTAACAGATCTCTGTCAGAAAGTTACGTTCCCACACTGTGGAAAGTATCACATATAATTCCCCTCCACAAAGGCAGACCCTCCACAGAACTAACCAATTACCGCCCCATAGGTATTCTCTCTCCACTCTCCAAAATACTAGAGAGATGCATACACTCTCAGGTCTCAGACTACCTCCTTACTAACAACCTCCTTTCCAGTACTCATGGTTTCCAACCAAACCATAGCACCACCACTGCCTTACTCTCCTTTACTAACACTATCCTTCAGCATAAAAACAATGGCTATCCCTCCTCTGCTACTTTCCTAGACCTATCTAAAGCATTTGACATGGTCCCACACAAACAACTTATCTCTGTCCTCAATAACCTATCCTTCTCACAATCAGTCACCAACTGGTTTCAGAGTTACCTGTCTGACCGCCAACAATCCGTTGTATGGCAGAATGACATATCTCCCCAGCTACCTGTCTCCATAGGGGTTCCCCAAGGATCCATCCTTGGACGCCTACTCTTCTTTGTTTACACCAATAATCTAGCCTCTGCCACCAAACATGGCACACTCATACAATATGCAGATGACTCAACCATCATCTGCTCAGCCCAGTCCCTACCAAAACTGCAAAAAGTCACACAGGAAGCCTTTTCCTCTGTTGAAACTTGGTTATCCAATGCCCAATTAATACTCAACCCAAACAAAACTAAACTACTACTCTTCCAACCCACCAAACATACTCAAAACAACTCTCACTTTAACATCACAGCAAAAGACAACACCACTATATGCCCAACTGAACACACCAAATTTCTAGGAGTGGAAATAGAGAATAAATTAAAATTTGACATTCACATATCCATAACCATAATAAAAGTCCACAAAAAACTAGGAGCATTATACAGAAATAAGCAATTTCTCACCAAAGCAGCAAAGATTTCAATAGCAAATTCCCACCTTATCTCCACCCTACTTTATGCCTCTCCAATATATACCAACCTAAGGTAATGCGATCTAAACAAGCTAGAGACCTGCTACAGCAAAATTGCCAGATTCGCCACAGGGGCATCCTACCGTAGTCACCACTGTCTCTCACTTGCTGAACTGGGCTGGCTTGAACTCCCTCACCTCTTTCAGTGGTATCAACTCTCACTCACCCACAAACTAGTAAACCATCCACTAAATGTCCCATCCCTCCAGAATCTACTCCAACCCTATCGCACCACCAGACCACTAAGATCCAGCAACAAAAATCACTTGCAGATCACTAAAGCCAATAACTCTGCTGGTGAAGCACTATTCTCTTGCACCATAGCCAAATTATGGAACTCCCTTCAACCCACAATTACCTCCATACCATCATGCACTCACTTCAAAACGTTACTTAAAGCGCACCTAAAAACATGCTGGCTATGCCTTTGCAACTCCCACTCTAATATCACCCACCCCATCCAACCACTACCTTTCTTTCCACTCCACTAACTACCTTGATTATAGCAAGCTCAGATGCTTATAAGCCTAGTACTTATTATACAGCAGAAACTTCTCATTGTAACATTTGTTAATGTCTGTTATGTACTTCACAGATACAGATTCTAGTTGTCTACTGATGTACTATGTTCTTCATCTGTAAATATGTTGTAAGTAATTGCTATATTAAATTGTTAATCGCTATGTAATCCAATGTAACTACTGTCTATTTATTTTAACTGTGGAGCTTTTCTCCCCGGGCCTCTGCTGAAAATGGACCTACGTCCAGTCGGACACTCCCGGTCAACAAATTTAAATAAATAAAATAAATAAATGTAAGCTTCAGAGGAAAGTGAGATAAGGTGATGCAACAGTACTGAATTACACAAAGGATCATTTGTCTATTGGGCAAAGCAAACTCATTGATTTATGCTGCTGGGAACTTGATATTTTGATTAATATATGAAACTTATTTACCATCCAGTTCAATCAAAGATTCTACATGTTGTCTTATTACTTGCACCAGCACTGTCAAGGCACCTGTTTTATAAGATTGCTGTGTGAGATACTAAACAAAGACATGCATGCACTGGGGTTGCTATTCAGGAAGGTGAGATATAGGTTCATAGCTTCATAGGTGTTTACTAAGCTAATGACCACAAGGGCCTTTGTAAGCCTAGCCATGCATCCTAAATCTCTGACAAGTTCTGATACCCTTGATAAGTGTAAGCATGGGCCTGGGAGATGAACCATTTACAGGTTACCTGTGTCCATTAGAGACATAGGTGACAAACCAGGGATGAATTTCCATTTTCACATCCAATTGTCGAAGTTGCACTTGAATTGGGTTAGGGAAGAACTATGCTTTACATGCATGGGAGCCTGTTGCATAGACGGGGTAGTCTCTGTGATGCATCATATCTCTCCAGCAGATCCTATTTATATCACAGGCAAGGTTTAAGGCTTTAGAATGGGTAATTCTGGTGCTGTTTGTTTTGTGGATATACAGGATGTCCATCAGAGTGGGGTATGACAATGCCCTGTATGTCAGGCATAGATCTCCTTTCAAAAGCCTGTTGGAGACAGAATACAGGGATTAGGGCCTGGAGGCGGTCTGTGTAGGACATTTTACTTACACCGTGTATTCTTTTAGTGAGGAACCACTGTGGACATTCCAATTGTTGGATATGCCTAGTTAGGTACATACTAAACGGGGCACTGTACTCAATGATAGGTCTGATGAATGCCAAATACAGTGGAACAATGACTTCCTTGGACCTAGATGCCAAACCCTTGTTTATAAGTTGCGCAAAATAGAATGATTTCCTCACCACTGTAGACACATGATGGTCAAAGGCTGGATTACTATCTATGTGTGTCCCTAAGTCTCTGACTACTGGGTCAACTCTAAGGGGTGTGTTATCAATATGATAGTTATCAGGGATGGATGACTTCCCAGAGGATACTATTATGCATTTCTTGGCATTTAGTTTTAGTCCATGGCTCTGACACCAGTTGTTTGTCTGTGTTAGCACCTCCTGGAGAACATTTGTGTCAGTGTGAGATTCAATGACAGCTCCTAATTTGCAATCATCTGCAACTTTAGTCAGCCAGAGATCACTGACATTGGCATTGACTTCTGAGAAGTAAATGAAAAAGGAACGGTCCAAGGACTGATCCCTGTGGGACTCCACTTGTGTCTGGCCTCTTTGTAGAGGTGGACTCTGCAATTCTAACTTCCTGGGTCCTGTATGAGCCAGTTGAGTATTCACTGGGTGACATACAGGTTTGCACCTAACCTACTGAGTTTGTCAACAATGCCCGAGTGAGGTATTGTGTCAAATGCATTGGCCAGGTCAAGATAGGCAATGTGACTGATTTTGTCCTCATCCATTGCTTTGGTGACCTTCTCAAAGAAGTCCACCAGGCTGAGTAGGCATGATTTGTCTTTGATGAAACCCAACTGGGTTGGGCCCAGTATCTGGAGGTATACTATTTCTCTGTTGATCATCTGCATGATGATTCTTTCCATGGCTTTACATATAAGGCTAGTAAGACTTATGGGTCTGTAGTTTCCGGGGTCTGTAGATGGCCCACCTTTGTGCAGAGAGATGACTGTTGCCTTTTTTCATTCATGAGACATGAAGCCTGTTTGGAGGTTACAGTTAAATAGTAACTCCAGAGGCCCTGATAGGTAATGTTTCTTGCTATTTAGAAGGCATCCTGGGATATCGTCTGGGGCCATTGATACAGTGCTGTTGGTATTAGAGAGAGCATTAAGGACCTGTTCCCTAGCAGGGGGAGTTATAGGTTCATAGGTTCATAGATTAGTACTAGGTTAACTGCCCTTGTGAGCCATTTTAAACCTAGCCAATTATCCCTTGTGAGACTTAAACCCTGCACCTTGTGTTTGTAAGGCAAACACCTTAACCATTAGGCCACCATACTCAATGATATTTCTTGAGGGAAGGTTGAGGGAAAGAGAGGGGTAAAGTTGGAGCTGAATTTATCAGCCAGGAAGTTTGCTATATATCTTCTGGCTCAGTATAGGTAGCTCCATTTACAATGAACTCTGCACACAATTGTGTATTGCCTTTGATGTTGTTGACATAGCAAAAGAATGAATGCTTTATGGTTGTCCTTGGCCTGGGAGGCCGGACGTACCTCACATTTGGCTTTGGTAGACTTTACTTATCTTCTTAATTGTATGCTTAGTTTGATGAACGTGCTTTTATCCTGCTGGGATAATCAGAGGCTCAGCCTGTTCTTGCCCATTGAAAATGGTATATTACAGTAGTATTCATTTTTTACTTATGCATTTGTTTTTGTTTATGTTTAGTTTACTGTACTGCCCAGTTTCATTTATTTAAGTATCAGAGGAGGCCTACAGATGTACACTGGTAAATTCAGTGTAAGATGAAATTATACAATTATATTACATACACTAAAATTACAGGTAAAGGTGTGCAAATGTAAATGCAAAGTTTTTCAAAACAGATTAATAAAAAGGTTTTGAATAATATTTAGTATAGTAACCATTCAAAGCTATGATATGAAAGGAAACTATGATATTTATGATTTGTATTACATGTCCAAATTCATAATCTACTATGTATGACTGTTTAGAAGACATACACTACACCAGAATAAGATATCTGACAACTATCAGTTTGATAAAATTTGTTTGAATAATTTAGCTTCAATGAAATATTTGTTAGTGGTTAGGCAATATTTGCTTAATTTGCAAAAGTAAATTGTGTGTTGTTAGATGAGAGTCCACTGTTACTTTGATATCTCTTATACGAGCAGAGATTCAGTTCCATATAAGTGAAAAATAATTTGAAAGCATTGCATCACAAATGGACTTAAACTTTTAGTTTTCTCATTTTGCAGACTATGGGTCAAAGATTTCAAGCAGCATTTTATCATTTCTAAAATGTGTTAGTTATTAGTATTTGTCATGGGTACAGAAGATTAAGGGCACAACTAAGTAACAGGAAGTCAGTTCATTTCTTAAATATAAGTCAGCCAAGATTTTTAATAGATTTTGCACTTTTGTTGCATTGGACATTTAAGTTCATTTAAATTTCCAGTTGATTCACCAGTGTAAAGGATGCAACCATAGAACGACTGAACATAGTAACAGCATAAGCTTACATTAAGAATGCATGGCATGATGGCTCCAACATAATATAGGCTGCTTACTATTTCCATTCACTTTTTCACTTTCGCATCTATTACATGTACATCCGGCAAGAAGACTTCATCAGGAATCATACCCAAATATGTCGCCATGATAGTTGTATGCATTATCAATCCCTTGCTTGTACCGATAGGACAAGAGAGTGCACATTTTGACTTTATATGATTTACTACATAATAATAATGGTAATAATAACAATAATATTAACAACACTAACAGTAACAACAAAAATAATCATAGTAATAACAACACAAAGTTTGTTTTCACTGTCCTTGAGAATTAGGTGATATCTTATACATAGGTTTTCAAGCTATTTTAAAGGATTTAGATTTGTAGTCACATTTGAAAGACTGTGTGATTCAGATTTCCATAGTCATTTAATATCAGTATTGTGGACCACAACTCAACACTCCACTAATCACAATGAGATAAGTGATTTACTTTTATGCTGAAGAGAAGGGCTTTAATAAAAGCCTTTGTTGGTTGCCTTCATTAGGAAAGAAGTCACTAGAATATACTTACATTTATGTTACATAATGCATCCTATTGTTTAATTATTTCTGCAACCAGCATAAGGCTATGTATCTCATCCAAAATACTGATAATCTAACTAATGAACACTCATGAGTTATTGAATGAAATACGATGGATAAGCTTCAGATTTGCCAATATCACAAAAAATGCAAATATCGTATAGCTGTTCTTTAGGCTTTCTCTAATGAAATTGTGTATTGCAAGGACTACTTAAAAGATGAAGAAGCTATTTCGGAAATTACTAGTAAGTATTTTAGCAAAACTTATAACTTCTGTTATTGTCAGTACTTTGGCATAATATGTGAAATAGTATTAAGAAAGTAATTACTGGCATCAGTTGACAGTCCTCAGTTTTGTATAGCTGTATGGGCATCTTCTCACAAAGGGGAATGGACATTACCATCACTGGTGTTATGCTTTATCAGATGTCTCAGTTCAGCTGCAATGGAGAATGGTGCTGAATTGGAAAGATAAAATCAAAACCTGCAAGACTCTATCTCATTCAGCTTAAAATTACATCTAACAATACAAAGGATGCCCAATTTAAAACTCAAGTTAAATATGATATCCCTATCCAATGTAAGCAAAGACAAAAGAGGAGGTCAACTAAAAGAGACAAGGATGTCTTTTTTAAGTACATATTAAGTAATGCAATTTTCTCTGTCTGAGCCACCTGGAGAATGAGACAGAAGTGTGAGCATGCCAGGAATTAACTATCCATTTATAAAACTTCAATAAGATTTTTGGATCACTTTGTGATTTTTTTTTTTTGGTTGTTTTCATAGAAGTATTTCTTATGTCTTTGTATATGTTTTAAAATTATTTAAAAGTTGCTGCAGCAGTTCAATGAGTAGAGTTCATTGTGTGATACAATCTATTTACCCATATAACTTTTGGATCTGCTACTTATCCACAGCACTAAATCCTTCAAAGTAGCATTGTTTAGCAAAAAACTGGAGAAATGACTTGTCTAAAGAACATCATAATTTGAACATCTTCAACTTATGTAAAAGACTGGTTAGTTAAAGAGGCATTGCTTAGAATCTTCATAAATCTAGTTCTAAATAGCTTTGTTGTGAGTAACTTTTAATCATATTCCTGATGGGGAAGGAGGGGTGGTAGTCATTTATGGTGTCTACCAAGAACATTGCAGAGGAAGTGTTAGAAGAGTAAGAGGATAACACTATGTGATTTATGATTTCCCTACAAGAACTTCATCCGATCTATAGCTATCTGAGATTATATAACTATGATTATGAAGCTGAAGGTCTACTGCTTATAACAACTGAGTACAAGTTTATGTTGCCCAAAATAAAGACTTCTGATCTGGTGCTATGCTCTACCAATGCTATGTCATTGTCCAGTATACTATAAGACTAGTTGGGGTAAAGGTATCCACCAGCAAGCCATGGCTTATTTAATATGACAGTGCAGTGGAGATTGCTGCTTCAGTAATACACAGAGCACTAGGTGGTCAGTGGAATCAGTCTAATGTATCTCCTGCACTGTGGTTGTCTAACTGATAGATTACAACTAGCAATTTTAAATGTCATTACTCTCTAGAAGCATTCCATTCCATTCTATTGAAATATGTAGCAGATGAAATTTCTTGAAAACATCATGTATATCTGAGAAGACATTAGCAAATTCCTGTTTAAGCTTTTCAGTTATATGCGTTTTGGGGTATTTATCAACATTTTACAAACTGATATAGGACATCTTAGTAATTTACCATCAATACAGGCACTTCAGTCATTAATATCCACAGGACTGAAGGGAAAGTGTTGCTGGAGCATTATTTATGAATGCCTCACTATTTACTTCAAAATACCCCATACAAAAATAGATCAAGGTATAGTCTTAAGACAGCTAAACTGGCTAGAATTACCCCATTGTATAACCTACTCACAGTTAGTCACAGTCCACAAACTTACCCAGAAAAATGTCCCGCACCGCAAAAAAAAAAAAAAAAACTTGTAATATTACTCATGTTATAGAGACATACATTCTAACTATAAATCTTTGCTAGTTACCAATAAGTGTAATAAGAATGCAGATGATTCATTATATAATACTGTCTTAAAATTTTGGAAATAGATGAAATAACAATGTTCAAAACACAACTTAAATTATACCCAAATAACATGTCTTTGTACACGCTTAGCCTCTGCCTAATCTCTCTAACTCTAGTCTTTCAACCACCCAACTGGCAATCTCACCTATCCTTTATCTCTGAAGTGGCCATCACATGTACAAAATTTCCTTTAGCCTTCACCTCTTTTTTGATTATCTCATCATTTTTTTTCACATCTACTTTTTTCCTCTTTCCTCTAATTTTCAATTTTTCTCTAGTTCCAGCCTTGTGTTTTGCCCCCTTCTCCACCTCATCACTTGTGTCTCTCTCTTTTTAGGTGTTTATTTTACTAAGATGCAAATATTGTTCACAAAAAGGTTATTGTCAGTTGTATCAGGAGGCATCATCAGTCTATGTTTTAATATACATTCCTATTCATGTTTTTAATATATTTGTCACTTATGTTGCAAACACCCACACTTGTCTTTCTTATTTTTACTATATACCACTTGTTACTTGATCATGTTATCTTATATCTAAATCACTGCACCCTGTACTTACTTCACTGTGGACCTTTTCTCCTTGGTCCTCTACTTAAAAGGAGTCTTGCATGACCCAGTCAGACAATCTTGGTAAACAAATGCAATGAATAACTACATGCATACATAATATACACAGGTACATACATGTATATGTATATGCATATTGATAGGGGCGGTATCTGTTGAACAAATAGAAAGTGATATTAATGGTATTACAACTGAAGAGTTCAATGACGTTTCTTATTTGTTCACTTTTATTACACAGAGTGTACACATTTATGTGGATGATTTTGAGAACGAAACCTGTATAACAGAAGTGTATTATTAGGACAGGAAAAGAGATACTTTAGACTAAGAGTCACAGTCAAACTATAAATGTTTTTTTAAGATATTACCTGGGCAGGTGGAAATGGTTATGATAGATTTCATAAACCTTATTATCATGGACTTCCTAAGTAGAAACTCTGAATATAATCTTAGTCTACATTGAAGATAGTTGGTGTTCTAGAATAATTTATATAATGAAATGGAAATTAGTCAGTATTGATCAATGCACTAACCAGAAGCAACAGTATGCATGCTACTAATCACCTCAGACACCACAGCTCTATCACCTCAAGCTTCATAAGCTGTTCTTCCTTCACTGCCAGGGTCCTGTGCTGTACAGAAGCACTGGTTACACAACTGATTCATAAATCTCACTTTTCAGATTCTTTGGCATTGTTTTGTCACATTTTACCCATAACACTTTGCTCCAGATGGCTGCAGCACCTCTGATTCTAACCCTGGCCTCCTCATTTGGGCTTCCATTTTTCTTGGTCACACTTTCCCAATACTTGAAGCTGTTAATCTGTTCCACTATTTCCCCTTCCATATCAATTTTCATCATCTTCTGATACCTCCCAACTGCTGCCATGACCTCCATTTTGTCTGCACTAAGTGTAATGTCACGTGCCTTCAGTTTTACTTTCTAGTTCCCTATCGTTTCCCGAGGTTCTTGTTCAGAGTCTGCTTGTAGTGTCACATCATCTGCATGCCTCATTTTTGTTGTCCTTTCTGAGTGGTTTGCTGATATATTTCATCACCAGTATGAGGAGGAGTGGGATGAAAGCTGAATCCTGATGTGCACCCACTACTATTGGAACCCTTTCGTGAGCCTGAACACTGACTGCTCTTGTGTCACTGAGTCCTTGTACACAGTCTGATCTACCTCTATGAATGTTTATTGGACTTATGTTGCACACCTGCCTAAGCAGCCTTATTGTGTATTTTTCATATGCTTTCCCCAGGCCTAGGATTAGCCATTTCTACCCTTTTCTCATCTCCAGATTTTTCAGTGCTATCTATCTCATATCACGTTGGCTGTACTGAACAGTGGTCTGAACAGAAACTGTTCAGTTTCAAACCTGCTTTTTACTACTTTGTGTATTCATCCATTTATCATCCTCTCCAGTTCTTTCATGCAATGTGACAAGAGTCTGATACTTCTTTACTGCCTATAGCTGTGCCTACTCCCTTTGTACTTCTATACTGGCACAAAAATGTGTATTCTACAGCCACCCAAAACATCACTCTCTTTCCATGCTGCAATGAATAACTTCAGGAGCCATTTCTTCTCAAACACACCCAATATCTTGATCATATCTGTTGTGCCTTCATCTGAGCCTGCCACTTTTCCTTGACTTCAATTTCCATAGTGCACGTAATACTTTTTCTAAGGTGGATTCTCTTTCCTCTTGTGTTGTTGGCATTGTGTGCAATGGTGTAGCTTTTATGGGTTTTTCAGTTAAAATTACTATCTCTCATTGATCCTCTATTTCTGTTATTGTCTTACAGCCTGATAAATTCTCTTTGTGCCACATCAGGTGTCACTTTCCAGAAACAATGGTAGAATATCCATGATACATTCTTGGCCCTTGTGATGGCTCTCTTAGCCACTTTGTTATCCAACCAATATTCCATCTTAATGTGGTTCAGACTTTTCTATCTCCTAACTTCTTCTCGCACTCCATCTTTATTTTGATGCCTCCTTGGATTTCAGTATATCATTGCCAGCACTCCTTATGTACCTTATTTCCGTTCATGGCATGTATAGATATCTGTTCAATCATTCATGCTATTTTGAAATGTTGCCATTGATCTTTGTATCCATTTAATGTGTGAGGTGTGAGTCTTTCCATTAACTCTGTTTTTGCTCAAGTTAACTTCTTTGTCTTCACCCTAGTATCTGTTGATCTTAAAACCATCTCTGACCACTGCTTGCAACTGACTGATACACCATTGTAACCATCAGTGGTTAATGCCTTATGACAATAATTTCTCTGGGGATAATATTGCAGTCTCTTGTTTGATTATTATGGCATTTCATACTAGAAGCAAGCCTAGCTCAGTTGTATTCAGATTACTGTTGCATTCAAGGTTGTGACTATCTGTTCTACTGTGTCAGTGAAGTCTATTTTGGTCACCATTAAGCAATTTGCATAAACAAGGTCTACAATGCACTCTCCTTCATTATTTCTGATAGTACAACCATGTGGAACCAGGTAATCCTTTGATCGTTTTCTCTCAGTCCCAGTAAGAGCATTTAGGTTTCCTGTTATCAAGGTAAGCCCCCTTTCCCCACATTATCAATGAAATATTGCAAGTGCTGCTTGAATGCTCTTTTTTACTTCCCATCCCAGTGTTGCTGTGAAGCCTATACTGAGACCATGAAGACTGATCCATTTTTTACACTGGAGTCTGATTGCTTTGAGTTTGTCACCAATTCTGTCAATATCCTTTGCTTTCTTCAGAAGACTCTCACTCATCACAATTTCCAAACCATTTCTAGCTTATTGTCCCACTGAGTTACAAAGTATCCCAGGCCGAGACATATTGCTTCACAGCCCTTCTGGCTAACTTTCCTTTCAATACAGAATGCCACATCTCCTTCTTACTATCATTTCTTCCACTTCCAAGCTGGTCCCAGTCAGTGAATCAATACTCATAGCAGCAATCATTATTATTGGTAGGTTCATAGGGTTTTTGTGTCCACATTTTACAATAACGAATGACTAATCCTGGCATAATGTGCGATCTGCTACCTGTGTTCCCTTTCCTGTGCATTGACACCACAGACGATGCATAAAGTAGTTGTCCCATATAATCTTTTTCCTCAGCTGATACCACCTAACATCTGCTCTGCTTCCTATGGCTCCATTCATTCTCAGGTGCATCCTGCTGGCATATTTCTCTGCTTGAAGAATGATGGCTACTTTTCTTTTTCTTTTTTTTCTGGAGGATGATAAGGTACAAGCATCTGCATGCAGTTACAAAGAGAACATGAAGCGATACATAAACAATGACTAGAGGTCAGGATAAAACCTTAGATCTTGCCATGTCAAACCATTACCTTTCAGATCATAATTACTCATTTCTGCCTTACCTAGGAATCCTAACTCATTGGACATTCTTTTGCTAATATACAATATTTCTGTGACTTTTTCATGCTATTCATACTCATGGTATGCCCTCCAGACCATCTGTGTGATGATTCCAGAACAGATAACTACATTGTCCCATAATATCTCATTCAGATACGATATATATTTTAACAGTTGGAGATCCCATTCAAATATGATATGTATTTTAACAACTGGAGACATAATTCAGACTAAGTGTTATAGACTTCATAATCTGTCTACAATATAACTATAAGATATCTGATTGACTCAACCTTCGCTCATGTGGCTGATGAGATGATGTGGCATTACTCCACTTCAGGTTCCAGAGAGCCTTTCAGTGTATCTTCATTCAACTAAGGCTTAGCCCAAACTGTCTTCCTCCTGAAAAAAAACTTGGACTTATTTTAATCTAGTCTATTTTAGTCCAGCATTGAAACTCTGGACCCTGAAAGGGAGCAAAATCCGTTAGTCCATTGCATTAAATATCACATCATGAGCCTTTGTGCTAAGCCCTCTAGTTTGCAAAGATCAAGCTGCTTTTTCCTGTTACCTTATTATTCAACACACACTTTTTCTCTGATGTACTGAATGAATTTCTGGATGGCTTATCTACTTTATCTCTTTCAGAGTTTCACATCTACTTTGCCTTTTTTAATGTTTCCCATGCTGGTCCCTCCACTGGTTATATCCAAGGCAAGCACAATTTGAAATGAATGTCTTTAAAATCAGCTCAGGTTAAATCTTGAATGTTGCATCACCTTCTTCAAGACTGTTGCGAATAACTACAGCTATATTACTCTCCTACTAGCTGCCAAAAAAGTCACTGTAATCTAGTTTCCATTCAGCCATTTCAACATAATATCCATTTTTTAATTGACTGCCAGTACTACCTTCTCCCTCTGAGGATGACCTACTGTCCTTTATTCTGCAGATCTGTCTTACTTGCCTCCAGACAGATTAGTATTTAATCACAGAAGAGAAATAAATGCCCTGACTCAAAGGCTTTGTAGACTGAAACCTAGGCTTCCTAGCAGCAAACTTATTCTGAATACCATACAATATAAGACCATGATAATCATTTAGAATATGACAAGTGATAAATAGTCTGTGATAACTCCAAGAAGGCCTTTTAAGAGAGCAGGAAGCAAGTCTTAACCCATATGTTACAGCTGGTCTGCTGAATCTAAGTGAAGAAAGGACCATGCAGTTATCTACTGCCCATTACTCTGTACAGACTACTAGCTCCTCAACCTCGTACCTTATGTACTGAATGCACTTTGGTACTTCTAGCACATCACCGATTCCACTTTCTAAAGTTCAAATATCATATGGCCAGGCCCAGTGACATTCTCTGCTGTAATATAGGCAATGAGCTAAATACCCTACAATTCCCGATGTAAGATTTCCATCTACTTATGGACCAAGTTTCTGTTATCAGATTTCCTGTCTACCCTCTTCAAACTCTCATACCTCTTCATAATCATTATTTATTGCAGACGCACCTGTGATGCAAATAAATGAAGCGTGTGTTATTGCAAAATGAGAAAGACTGTCCACCCTTAACTTTCTTGCCAAGTGTCTGTTAGGAAAGGAATCATTTATTCCATTTCATGATATGTAATGCTGGCTACTTTTAGAAAGATTACACCTTATGGTACCATATCTGTCAACCTCTTAGATCAAAAATCAGGGCAAAGCCATACATTATGGAGGACAAAGGCCCAAAACATGGGCATCTTTTAAATATTGTTCATATAAACTTAGAAAATTGGTAGAATAACAGATTTTCCATTAGCATTAGTTTTTGAAGGGTATGAAGTCTGAAACTCAAATGCCTGTCATTATTTTCTGACTTCCAATCTTAATGATTTACCAGAAAACCAAAATTTCTGAGGAGCAAAGCAAAAATATGAGGCAAAATCTGGACATTCTACAAAAATCTGGACAGTTGAGAGGTATGATACCTGACTTAGAGATGTTCCTAATGAGTGCATGCACTATCATCTGACTGACAGGACAGTACTCTGTCCTGTGCACCCTTGTGTCAAAAAAGGGGAATTTGTTTTCATAAAGGACATCTGAGTGAATTTATGCCTGCCTCCAATGGTAACGCCTTTCGTGTACCCCCATACATCTATCCACTGTTGCATCCTTGAAGAGTTCTTTATTTTTGTCCCACATCTGTTCTTTCTGCAAGAAAGATATCTCATTGATTGGCATTAGGACTTCTTTGCAAATGGTCACCCCTTTTTTCACATCTCTCAGAATTCATATTCCATGTGCTTCTGACTATGGCTTTCAGCAAGCTAGCCAGAGACCTTGTAAAGATTTCATCTAGCGTTGTTGTTCTTTCTATGCAAAATTCCAAAAGTCAGTAAGGAGATAATATCTCATTTCTTTTTTTCTGCTAGAGTGTCAATGCTTTCATTCACTGTCATTTTTTTCTAGAAGGTAAGCTGAAGAGTTCTGATAGTATGCCATTCCCCATGCCAAAAAAAGGTTAAAGTCCTTGCTGGGCCTTCTAGGTTATCTGCCTCCCACAGTAGTACTTACTTTTGGTACAGTTGCTGGAAGATCATTGATTCCATCTGAGTGATATATTTGCCTTCCTCTATAATCTCAAAGTCTGTTAAGAAGTAAACCACTCTTCCTACAGAGTTAGCTTATTGATATAGCCAGTAGCAGTGCAAGCTATTGCACATGCTATGCCCACAGCCAAATTGCAATAATATTTTCTGTCTAGCTACATTCCAAACAAGTGCAAGTCCTGAAAACATATTTTTAACAAATGTAATGCTGCCACATTTTCTAACTTAGCTATGCAAGGGTTGGACACCATCTAGATAATTCAGATTGCATCATGTAAAGAAGTGTACTGTGCTTTAACCAATATCCTACCTATGATCATAGGATCATGGGAAATGCAATCACAAGACCATTTCCACCTTGCCAATATCCACCTAAATGCTGCATCTTCCTCATCAAGAAGGGCTAAGAAGGTTACTCCTAAAGTAAATTAATGGGGGGTACCTATCCAATCACCCAAGTTTAACATGCAGAATGATAAAGTCTCAGTTTGTTTAAAGTACAGGAGTAGTCTTTCCCTGAGGTTGCATAAGAGATGAATAATACATTTGCTACTCCAGTTTGTTTATGTGCGAGTGGAGATTTGATTTCTTAGTTCTAGTATTAATGGCACTATGTGACGATATAGGAAATCAAGGAGAATGGGTAACATGACACAGAATGCAAGGCACAGGTCGCTTCACAAGACCCTGTACGAAACTGAAGAAAAGGGATAACACTTCAAGTCTTTCCAGGTAGTTTGGAAACTTTAGGCCAACATTCTTTTTGGTTATGAATCTCTGGGCGTTTTCTAGCTGCTTATATTTAGATATGTACATTCCAAAGGGGAGGTGTGCTCAATGACTAGTTTATTTAGATTGCATACATAGAGCTGATAACTTTTTTGACCTAGATGATGCATCTTTTCATATTAGTTGTACTATATAGAAGAATATTCAACCCAGGTTCCAAGATCCCTGACTATATTATTATTTTGGAGTGGGGTATTTGCTATACTGTACATTCAGAGAAAAAAAAGTTGTTACCAAATGTGTCAGTACTGCACTGCACTGCTTCACATTTAACTTTAGCCCTTTTCCTATACAGCTCTTCTTTACTAACATTAATTAGTGTTATAATTAAAGGAGGCCCTTTACAAACCTCCTGCAGTGAGACCTGACCTGCTCTAGTTCCTGTAGTCACCTATTCTTTAGGGGGAATTATACTGGCAGTACCTCATATCTCCATATCTTCATGCATCTGCTAGGCTGGATATGTAGTATTTCATATGAATATCTCTGTCTTTAGAAACTAACTGGTGACAAAGGTCTACTCCAGTGATGGCGAACCTATAACAAGCATGTCAAAGGTGACACACCATGACATTTTGGGTGACACACCAGCATTCACCAACACTCAAGTTACCAAAGAAACTGAATGAACAAAAATACAAGAAATATGTGACCCTGCACTTATTTATTAAAACAAAAAGGCATTAATCAATGTTAATCAAATCAAATGCAATGTGTTCCATATTTGTTTTCAGTTCAGTTCAAAATCAGTATTAAAAGTAGGGTATTTTTTTGATGCAATATTTTAAGCCCAAGTATCAGTGCACATACTGTTTTTTCTTTTGCAAGTCACTAATTTTTCTTTTACTTTTTAATACATAACACCACACTTGATTGGACTGTGTTTTTTTAAATAAATGAATATGTAAAGAATTGTTTCTCTTTTGTCGGGGGGGGGGGGCGGTGACACACCAGCATAGTCAAGATAGGCATTTTCTGAAATGTTGACACATGGAGAACAAAAGCATCGCCACCATTGGTCTATTCTCTGTCTTTCCACTGAATTGGCTCCCTAAGCAACATTTTCTGTTTTGGTATGAAGAACCTCACTTGCATGAGATAAGACCTGCAATGTATATTTCTTTAGTTTTTGTTTTTATAAAACCTGTAACTTAAATTGCTGCAGTGTTTTCATGTAATTCTTTTTCTCATACACAGATCAGCTTGACATTTGTTAGAGTTTATTTCAGCTTAGCAAGCAGATGGTAACTGTTTCTTCAAATCATGCAGATATTCTGAAATTTATGTATCCTGCACTTTGCATGGAAGGTACTTTGAGTTAAGGGGTTGAAAGTTAACACAGTAACCATGTCAAGATAATAGCATGAGAAACATTTTAAACTACCCTCCCCTATACATAACTTTTATATGTTTACTTCTTTTAGCCTTGCAAATATGGTGTTTACCACAGCTATGACAGCTTTGAACTTTGTATAAACTAGCCGATTTTTTCAGTTTAAAAGGTTTAAATGAACTTGTAACTGTGCATATGGTTGTGTCTCTGTTTATTGAGAATTTGCATATCATGATACTCTTCAAATACATAATGTGTTTGCATCCAGAATCATTGACAGTCTGTGTACTGAACTTGATAGCTGCATGATATCAGATGCTAACAAATATTCCTTTTCAGACTCTTAACTGTGCTTCAAATACATTCTAGAGACATGGCAATGCTAACCATCCCTGGTTATAGAATAACACAAATTACCTGTTATTTAGTTCCATATAAACTTCATGCATTATTCATCTATTGTGGACCACAGGCTTGTATTCCCTTAGGTATAAAAATAAGACTGACCTGCCTATAGCACTACTGGTACATAGAACATCTTAACACACTGAATTTTACTGTCCAGATCCATGTTAAGAAGTTGATAATCCCTTAATTTTCCTATTATCTTTTGCTTTCTTTCTTTCCAAATATCCTAGCTATAGTGTCAGTATCTTCCTTAATGCAGATACTTAACTATTTCATTCTGCCATTCTCCTCACCAATAGAAGAATTACTGGAACAGATCATGCAAGAGAGTGTAATGTATCACAATGATATTTATTTTATAGCAGAAAGCCTGATGAAATTGATTTAAATGTTTAAAGATCGAGTGGAAAGTTTTTTTTTTTTTTTTACAGTTTCACTTTGTTGTAATTATGCCTTTATCTTGTAAAGTGGACTTTCCTTATTCTAAAATGGGCTTTATTTGCTTTAGTTACTTCAGTGGATGCATAGTTATTAAGTTTAATAAAACAGGTGTTTGCTGAGTAACTGTCCAATTATTTCCTCATTTCATGACATCCAGCCCTGCCTTCTGATGATGTATTAGAGGGATACAACAGTTTGTACTTGGTAGCATACCCTCAACTGTCAAGATTTTTGCTGAACGTCCAGACTTTCGCCTCATATTTTTGGTCATAAAATGTGCATGTGTGTGTGTGTGTGTGTGTGTGTGTGTGTGTGTGTGTGTGTGTGTGTGTGTGTGTGTGTTCGGCAAATCACTAAGGATTGAAGTCGCTATATAATGACACACATTTGACTTTCCGACTAACTAGCCTTCAGAAAATGCATGCTAACATAAAATCTGTTGTTCTATCTACTGTGTAAGTTTATAAGAGCAATGTTTAAAATCTGTCCCTATTTTTTGGGTCATTGTCCCCCCATAATATTAGCCTTTGTCGAAATTTCTTGTGCTTAGGGGTTGAGAGGTATCATGGGTTGTTATGTTTTATGTTTTCTGTAGCAGGTTGTATTATAAAATAGCCAGAATGCAGCACAATCAGTAACTCAGACAATAAATTAATAAATATTCAGATATTACTATATTTAAGTGAAAGGAAACAAATGTAAGATGGAACAGGAGAAGATTCTTAGTAAGGTATATAGTATTTGGCATACAATATAATAAAGCAGATGAAAAACTAATAAATTATTGTTATTAAGTCATCACTTTTAGGGAGAAAACTACTGATGTGTGAATGACCTTGACAGCTCTAATATACAGTGAGTTTGTATGTTATACTGCGAGGGATTAGAGCTGAAAAGAAAACATACGGAATAACGTGCTTATCTGTGAAGATGAATATGCAGAAAAGTGATAATTACATCGTAGACAGCTGTTTACTACCATGTGACAGACATTTACTACAGTGTAACATGTGAGTTATTACACTGCATGTCAAGCACAATAGACTTTACTAAGAATTTTTTGTAGTGCATGTAGTGGCATGATTATATTCCAAAATCAGAAAAAGATAAACTCTTTAAGTGTTTCTCTTGTGCAAGACCAGAATTTAACAGTGCTTAGGGGTGCTTAACAAAAGCTTCTTAATGGTAGCTAAGTGCTGTTAAGATCTAGGGAAGTCTTCATAGTATCCAAACTAATAAGCATTAAGGGTTTTCCACGTATCCCTGCATTCTTCTGTATCATCAATGCCTTATTTACATTGTTAAAAGCCTGTCTTCTTTCCACTAATACACACTGATTAATAGCTATTATTCTGGGTAACAAAACAGCCACACTCTGTGACAAGTAAAGCCATAAAATCTTATAATCCTGGTTGAGGATGGAAATAGGCTTATACCACACTAATCCAAGGGCCCTTCTCCATTTTGGGTCTAACTGCACAGCTATAGTATCTTGATGAATGATATGTATACTCCACCTAAATTGCCTATCTGAGCTGCATATTCTAGACCTTTAAATAATTTTGTATGTACCTCCCCTCACTTGTAACATCTAGATTCCCCTAAAATACTTGGTGGTAAAACACCAAGTTCTGGTCTTCACCCATATTCAACATGCATTTCCCCTGACACCTATCTTACCTCATTTCTGCTTATCTTTGGATATAGATATAATGAACCTAGGGGTAATCTCCTTCCTTTCCAGTGCCATTTTAGTGCTACAAATCTTCCATCCATTTCTCTTTTTTCATCTTTAGCTATGGTGGGTATGCCCTTTCAGACTAGAATAAAAAGACTCCCCTTTTTTCACCAGTTATTTCTCCTTAATAGGCCAACACAAATCCCTTTCCTTTTATGCTCTGAATCTCTCGCAAAAGGGTAATGCTTATCTTGCACTGTTTGTTATATGTCAACATCCTACTTAACTTGATGGGTTCACCCAAACTATTAGCATTCCAAGCCATTATTCTTAACTTGCTAATAATAACAGATGCACATTACTCCTTAGTATAAGTGACATATCTTAGTCAACGTTCGCCTCTTCTAAGAAAACTCATTAGTTTGTAGTAAGCAACTTTCCACTTTTTTTTTTTTTTTTTCTGTACACCACTTCTTAATGTTATAAAGATCAAGTCTTGTGGTTTGCTTTCAAATAACATAAGCCTTCCCCTGCATCAAAACTTCAATCATTTTATTTTTCTCATTCTCTTATTTTTGGTCTAAGCACAGACCCAGATATTAACAACAAAAATATTATCAACAAACTTGAAAAGAACATTTTATTTAATAGAAAAAAATGTCTGACAAACTGATGATCGTATGCCCTCACACAGTGGCAGTTAATATGGGCATTATTTTTTTAAAAACTGGCAATAAATGCTATTTTACATTATTATGCCCAAAGCAATATTTAACTCCATCACACATCCTTAAGCTCAAGACCAATAAAATAACATAATATGTAGAAATTAAATGAATAGAACAGTATAAATTATATAAATTCCACTAATTTCTCTCTTTATTCCACTCTAGGCTTTGTTCTGCCTCACCTTATTCACCTTGGAATCATATCTCTAATATTTCTATCGCATGTGCTATTCAGCCTTTTTTGTACCTTATTTATGACAATATAATGACCTTTTGCGTTTTGAAAACCAGCTGTTACTTATATATACAATCTCATAGATTGCAGAACATCAGGGCAAGGATACATTTCTACTACCTGCTATACTGCCGACATTGAGTGATTACATGACGGTTCAGCCAGTTGTGCTGGCATTAAACATGTATCATATATAGATAGTTATTAGGCTTGCAGTCCAGGGGACCATTGATGAGTTTAGCCCAGTTGTCCCTAAGCATTGCCATTAAAGTGACTTTCTCAAGGTTACACAACAGTCAAAAGAAAGCTTTGAGAATCAAACACTTTATCATAGGAATTACAGCTCACAGCATTAACCCTTTGCCCAATGATATGTATGGTTATGTTCATAGGTGAACAGTAGGAAGTCAGTCTGCCAACTATTATCTTTGTGGTAGACACACACACACGCACACATGCACACACGCACACACACATGCACACACATGCACACACATGCACACACACACACACACACACACACACACACACAAATATATTACCACACACACACACACACACACACACACACACACACACACACACACACACACACACACACACAAATATATTACCACACACCACACACACACACACACACACACACACACACACACACACACACACACACACACACACACACACACACACACACACACATCTATCTATTTATCGGGTCTATATTATCTTGTCAAAAGACGTGTTCAGCAAACACGTCTTCTTCGACAAGTAAACAGCAAACTCTGTAATCACCGAATGGCCAATTCAGCGACTATTTTCCCAGGAGAAAAAAGCACTTGGCCTAATAATAAAAAAAAAAAAAATGTTAAAACCCTACATATTGGGGGGTTTTGCCCACCACACCCCCTAACTAAATATACCAACTCTGAGATCGCACTATAGTGGGGAAAAAGGCAAATCCCCGATAACGGGGGGGAAAGTCACTGATTTGGCCATTCGGCGATGACAGAGTTCGCTGTTTACTTGTCGATGAAGACATGTTCGCTGAACACATCTTTTGACAAGATAATATAGACCCTATTTATCTACCATCTATGAGTACTCCAGGAACTGTCAACCAGAACTGTAACTGGCTACAGTGCTCTTCACATCACACAAGAATTGAATGGAACCTTATATATTTCCTTTTGTCATCACCCAGCAGAAATCCATCCTGACTACCAAATTATCAATGGCATTACTTTTGGCATGTGTCTGCCGTGTAGGGCCTTCCTCCACACTCCATTATTTTTACATACTAACTCCATATTTATATAACCTTTGGCACAGAAGGAGTCTCAATGAAATTACAAACTGGATAATGACCATTCAGAAAATTTTCTTTTCTTATCATATCCCATTAGAAATGTGGCTACTATAAGACAAATGTGCAGCCTCCATGGTAGCCATCTGAAATGTTGCGACCAGCTAGGCCAAGTGCCGAAACATAGAGACTGAATGGCTGAAAGATTGGACTTGTATATATCAAGTCTTACGGTTTTTGGTCTTTTTTTTCTGGCATTTCGAGTGCCAACATTTCAATAGGGAGACATTTTCTACATATCTCTAACTTTTTGCCATCTGTTCACACTCAGTGTTCACAGATTTGTTTTTTATAATTTTTAGGCACTTATAATATTGCAAGCAAAGGTCTCCATAGCACTTGAAACTGAAGATGCTTAATTCAAGGTGGAAGTGGGATTACATCAAGGATCAACTCTGAATCCTTTCTTCTTTGCAATGGTGATGGACAGGTTGACAGATGAGACCAGACAGGAGACCCATGGACTATGTTGTCTGCGGATGACATTGTGATTTGTAGTGACAATAGGGAACAGGTAGAGGAGACCATAGGTAGGTGGAGATATGCTCTAGAGATGAGGGGAATGAAGGTCAGCAGGACTAAGACAGAATATGTGTGTATGAATGAGAATGAGGGCAGAGGAATGGCGAGGATTTAGGGACTAGAGCTGGTGAAGGTGGATGACTTTAAATACTTGAATCAACAGTTCAGAATAATGTCATGTGTGGAAGAGAGGTGAAGGGGAGAGCACAGGCAGGGTGGAGTGTGTGGAGAACAGTGTCAGGAGTGATTTGTGATAGTTGAGTCCCAGTAAGAGTGAAAGGGAAAGTCTACAAGATGCTAGTGAGACCACCTGTGCTACATGGATTGGTCATGGTGGCACTGATGAAAAGACAGGAGTAAGAGCAGGAGGTGGCAGAGTTAAAGATGCTAAGATTTGCACTGGGTGTGACGAAGATGGACAGGATTAGGAATCAGTATATTAGACAGTGAGCTCAGGTTGGATGGTTTGGAGACAAAACCAGAGAGGCAAGATTGCATTGGTTTGGATATGTGCTGAGGAGGGATGCTAGGTATATTGGGAGAAGGATGCTAAGGATGGAGCTGACAGGTAAGAGGAAAAGATAAAGGCCTAAGATAAGGTTTATGGATGTGGTGAGAGAAGACATGCAGGTGGCTGGTGAGACAGAGCAAGATGCAGAGGACAGGAAGAAATGGAAACTGATGATCTGCTGTGGTGATGCCTAATGGGAGCAGCTGAAAGAAAAAGAAGAAGAAGATGGTTTGAGTATATGGCATTACTTTACCTATCCTATTGTTATATTTCAAAGAACATTTCATGGAATGTTACTGACTATGGGCACAAGTTACTGACTGATAGTTTTTATATAATCTCACTTCACTTCTGGCAGTTGTGCTTGTCTAAATATCACCTCTCTTCTAATGGATATACTTATATAATCTGAGCTAATATCTTCTAATGGATAGCACAAGCTAATAGCTGTTGGTTTTAATGATTATAACACTTCTTTATTCAACCCTTAAACGTAATGGTACCTAAACATAGCCAACAAGGGAATGAAAATAATCACTAAAATGAAAAAGATATAATGCAATGTGGCAACCTTCAAGAACAACATTTGATATCAGAGTTTAGTTTGTGTAATCTAAATGATACAACAGAAATGTCACATCTCTTATGGTTTTATGATGTTGATCTGTCATGAAACGAACTGTGTATAAAAACAAATGCTTTTTCTGAACAGGATATGTATGAATATTGTTTTACAGATACTCACTGATGGGTAAATGTTGTTTCAGGACTATCATTTTGTTCTTTTCCTGTTCACAAACATGGAATATAGTGAGCTTTGGTTTGGTTAATACAACCATAACTGTAACATCTTCCGTAGTTCACCTTACTTATTTGAAACAAAGTTTAATACAAGTTTATTAAAACTAATTAAATCAAATGTTAAGTACCAAACAGTGATCCAATATTTTGCAGCATGCATGCTGCTGTTATGTTCTTTTTGACTTCAAACTGCATTGAAAGATTTCCTACTCAGTGAAAAAGTACAGGTCATTAAGATGACCCTCTGTCCCTGAAACAGTAATAAGATGGTCCACGGCTGGAACTAAACCATTTCATACTATCCCTTTACTTCCTTCCTTAGTTACTTTTTAAAACACATCCTCAGTAAATTTAGCATTGTTCCTATAATTTCTTGTTTTTTAGAGAATGACTTAAATTTAGTATTGACCTAATGAAATCAAATTAGGTAATCAAAGAAACAGTTGACTAGCTTAAGGTGAATGAATAAAAAAAATGCAATTTGATGAACAGAAAAGGAAACTGTCAGCTAAACATGAAAATTTGCCTCAGGATTTATGTAAGGAACCAGCCTATCAAAATCCTGCCACATTTTCTAATTAAGATTGATTTTTTCTGACAAATTGTAAAATAAATATTGCCATTTCAGCTCTGTGCCATACTTTCATAGCTAATACTCTTTGTTAGAAAAAAGAGAATGACAATTTAATTGAAAGTTAAAATGTGCATGATTTACTGAAATATTTTACTACATGTAAAAGGCAATTTCTTTCTACTTGCTATACATATAGATTGAGATATTCACATACCCAATACTATTAGGACTGAATAAAAATTAAGACATTTTTATTTTAAAATGTGCTTCTGTGCTTGCCAGCCAAGGTAGTAAAGTCTTGTTATCAGGACAGAATTTTATATAATAGCTAGAAGCTAAGAAGAAGTACTAAGGTGCTTCCTAGGACAGTTTTTACAATGGCATATTTATGAGGATTTACAGTTTTATTGTGAGTTCAGCAGAACATTAATTTCCTCACATCAACAAGACAAATGTCACTGTGAATGGGCCACATTTCTATATAATGAATTGTCTTACAAACATAACTTTGCAACTGAATATGTCACTGAAGCATTCAATGTGTAAAGAATCAGAAAAGCAGAAAAATTGAATTATGCAGGACTGCATAATCAGCATATATTTGATGCATGCATAAGATTTATTGTGTGACAACTTTATCAAGGCAAAAAAGACCAAATGGACAAGTGGACATTGATTCATAACTGACCAGTTATAGCAATGAAAAACTGTATGTGCAGTACACTTTTCTTTCATTATTAAATATGAAATATTCTTGATTTTGAATTCTGTTTCTTTGCAACTTAGTGACAGCAATTTGTTGTTACTAATAAAGCAAATTCTGTCAGTTTTCTGGCTGTCATCTGTGTTAATTATGAATTCTACATCATTATAAGTAGCAACCACATCACTGGCTAATAGGAGAAACAGTTATAAGTAAGACTGCAATGACTGTTGATGTAATTTCTGGAAACAGTCCAAATTGTATTTGATTGTGCAGCTTGTATTCATTCAACACAAATCATCCACACCTTCACATAAACTACCTGCTTGATGGCCCATGCACTTTTATAGATAAATCAGGATGCTAGGAAATGGTGAAACCAGAAGGCTGATGTCCAAGGTGAAAAAATGTAATAATCTCGTAAGGAACTGGGTAGCATGGGGGTGAAGGCAGCCATGTTGTCACATTTAATTGCCATAGTAGCTACTGTGGAAGAAGCATGGACAAGGAAAAATGCATAAAAGATAGACATTTTTTTACATGTGAGCCAGTATGTCAGGAATTTAATAGGGAGAAGTTAGTAATCACATTATAGAAACACTTAGTACATTTTAATATTTTTGACTGTAATTTGGATGTACCAAGAAAGTTGTCACAGTGATGTAAGAAGCTGATATGAATTAAAAACTTTGTGTGACTAGCTTACTGAACAGACACAGCTTTAAACATTTGACCCTAATGACTGTAAAGTTAAACACATGCAAGGAGGATCTGGAAGACCTGTTCTATTTTTGCCCCATATCCATTCATAATTTACATGCAAAGATCTCTGCTTAAATATTGCATAATTTCACATTAAAATGCTCCCATGGTATAATGGTTAGCACTGTGGACTCTGAATCCAGCAATATGAGTTTAAAGCTCAATAAAACATGTAATTTAGGGTAGGTGGATAGTGTAATAGTTATCCTTACAGTCACAAAGTACAGGCTTTGATTTTCACCTTTGATAGGAAAATTGGCTAGGCTTAAAGTGGTCCATAAAGCAGCTAACCTAGTACTTACTGATAAATCTACACTTATAAATGTATTACTAGATTGATGGATGTGCTTCCTAAGGTAATAGCATGAAAATAGGATCAGTGTGATAAAAGGTGAGTGTCAACAAATCATCTGGATCTTTTACTAAATTTTATAGGTTGGGCAAAAAGAGAGGTGGCAGAAAAGACTGGGGTTTGTGTTAAATGACGTATAAAAAAGCATGTGGTAATATTAGCTGGGTTTTATTAAAGAGATTGTAACAAGTGACTATGAAAGGTGTTTTCCTTAATGGAATGAAAGCCCAGTTTAGGAAACCTAGGTCTAGACTGCTAACTTATGAAAGTGCTTCACAGTGGGTTCAGTTAGACAGGGTAACAAAGCAAGGATTCCTCTTGTCATCTAGTTTGTTATCTTTTGACAGTAGAAAATTGGCACATAAGTTATGGATATACTTTTTTACTGAATACATTTTTATTGATTTTCATAAACATAAACATATATACAGTATGTATATCAAAGAAATATTTACACAGTCAAAGCTTAAGTTATAGATATACTTGAGTTAGAAAAGTCTTGGTAAAAGTAGTATTAATATGGTTGTTGACGATTGTATTGTGTTGTTGGCCAATAAAATGCAAAGCAGTTATTTTCTGAGATACCTGAGATAATTAGGTAAATGAGAAGGAAGTGGGTTAACAATATCACTCCAAAATGTCTTTCTTTGCAATAGAATAGTAAGAAAATGAGGGGCAAATTTGGAGTTATGTACAGAACCAGTTGAAAAGTAATAGAACATTAAGGCCTGCTAGTCTGTGAAATAAACTAAATAAAATGCAGTAGAGAGTCGATTGAACCAGATAAAAAACATATAAAATTTTGTTTTTTGTTTTTTTTTTTTTGCACAAAGGGAATACGTTTTTCAACCATTCAGCAATTCTAGTGGACAATTAAAAAAATATTTTTCACACATGAGCAGGCTAGAAGCTCAAAATACATGCACAAGTGACTATGTATAATATTTATGTAGTCAGACTTTATGATTTTTCTTACCGAAAATCTTTGGAAGCTGGATTCAAATAATTGGTGTTTCGGATAATCGACATTCAGATAATTGACTCTCTACTGTAATTATTTTGACATGAAGAAAAGGATGATGACAATGTTAGATAGATTGCCTAGCAAAGCTAGCTGACTTTGGAGAATAGAAGAAAGTAAAGTTATGATAGTACCTCTGGTCTTGCAATTAAAGAGGCATATAGGGACCACAATCCTCATGGTAAGATGATAGATGAGATATAACGGACTTGTTTTAAGTTTGTTTTGAAGGAAAATGAAGATAGAATTAGAAAAGGGAAATTAAGAAGTTGCAGGTGCAGCAGCTGGCAAAAAATGCCAGACTATGCATTATGCTGTAAATGCTAAGATAGCACTGAATAATTATACACACTGAAATATTTTTCTGGGAGGATTGAATTGCCAAAAATGCTTTAGTTGGTAATATGGTCAGGGACACTGATAGGAAATTTAGTAAATTATTAGGGTTAAGGCTAGTTTTGGAGAATATATCTAGCCATCATTTAATCTGTTTTTGAAAGGGAGTGTTATTAATGGTTTGAGGAAAAAAACAATGTTTTGCATAAAAATATTTTGTTCTGTGTTGTAGAGATGAGTTTGTTTATGGAGTTTCATGAATTGAAAAATATGGTTTAAAAACATTAGATTATTTGTGGCATAGTATTGTTAAGAACAAATTACGGTTATATTTTCTAAAGTGAGAATTTGTTACTGATGAGTCAATCTAGAGGGTATTAATAAAAATGACTTGTCTGAGGTGTGAAGACAAAGACTTGTGGTAGTTTACAGGCAGTAGGTTGAGTGATAATGAGATGAGCAAGCTGAGAGATACTTGGGTAAGAGAGATTCCATTATAGTAACAAGCTGGATGGTGTAATAAGGCTTTGCAGGTAGTGAAGAGGCCTAAAGAAATAGGGTCACTATATGGTAATCTAATGATTCTGCTTTGATAGTATAAGTCATCTAAACATTTAAAACTGGAAAGCTGGAATGAAAATGCAGTGCATTGTAAGTTGAAGGATGAAAAAGGAGATAATCTTCATAGTGGTGGTTCTAGAGAGGGGTTGGTATGTAAGCAATTCTCCCCCACAGTACTGCAGTGCAGCATAAGTGGGTGCTGCAACCCTGAGTGTGTCATATCCTTTGGATGAAATGTTAAGTTGAGGCCCCATCTGCTTGAATTAGTGGTAACTTGGGTGGATGTTAAATATCCCATGGAACCTACTTAAAACAGTAGGGGTTCCCTATTTTCTTTTCCATCACACTTATTTACATATTTAAAAAAATATTTACATTTTTACACACTTAGAAACCTTGAAAAAGTAAGAATGAAAGAAAGGAAATGAAAAGAGCATCTCTATGCACATTCTTTACTCAACAGACATGACAAAATCCTTCCATAAATATAGTGAAACCTTATCCTGTCTATTCCTTCCCTATAACACTTTTCTAATTTGATTACTTCTGAAAATGCCATTCTTATCATACAAGATATATTAATTTCTAGCGTCCCATGCAGTCCAAATAATTCCAAGCATCTTCCTATGAATTTCTCTCACCATTTCTTTTTTTCATATTCTTATACTAACCACAAAATATCATTTACATAGTTACTCCCTTTAACCCTATCAAAATCTGATTTTTATCCCCCTTCTCCCATAGTATATTCCACTATTTTAAAACATGAAAACATGTTTGTTTCCTAATCATTACAATCGTAACATATTTTTTGCTCCAGAACCTTTTACAATATTTGATCCTTTATAGGTAACTTGTCCAAACTTACTCTCCATAAGATCATGAATATGTAACTTTTTTTTAAGTTTTTCCTCTTATATTTATTTGCTTTTTTCTTAATTACACATCTTTTGCCAAGGATCAATATGATAATATTATTTTACTATCAGTGCATACCACAACTTTTCACACATTTAACTTTTATATTTATCTTCCATAAAAATTCTGTTTTGCCAGTGTTCGCCTGTCCTGCCTCAGTCTGTTTTTTACTCCTATTCTTTGCCAAAATATCACCATATTTTTAATATTTGTCCTACACATAGTATTTTTTTCGTTTTCCTGGATCATCTTAACAATCCAAAATAAATTTAAGGATGTTAAAAGTACCACAGGACTAATTAATCCCAAACCTCCTTTATCCATATAATAACATAAAGTACCTGTTTAAAGGGGTTAAGCCTTGATCCATATATTCCAGAAGAAAAAAAAAACATTTTCAATGTTTTCTATTCCATTGGGAAACATGCATACTCCTGTCTAATATCCAAATTCACCTAATATTATCAAATTAATCAAATTAACTGGCTTTCTTATAAGACATTCTAAAAGACTTCTAGCAAGGAAGAATGACTTTATTTCTTCTAATAAATTCCTCATTTTCCAAAATCTTAAAAGTAAAATAGAAATTTTCTACATAGGAAACTGAAAATCTTCTAGGTTAAATATATCCCCAAACCTCCTGTTTTTATCTATACTCAAAAACACATCTGCATTACCTAACAAAATACCAGCTATTAAAAAAACTTGTTTTGTACAAGGTCTACTCTCTCACTACAACAAAGTCATCTGCATAAGAAGAAACTATAGGCGCTCATACCTTTCCTTTTACAAAATACTTATCATATAAAAAAATCTCAATTTCTTTAGATATAGTACCCATAACCACACTAAACAAACTGCCATTCATTTGGCATCCTTGCTTAAGGTCTTTCTGAAATATATTTTCTTTACTCAACTCACAATTTACTAGACTCTTAACTGTAGTTCTACTACAAGCTGGAAGAAATGATTGTAAATTTGTCCTTTTATACCATATGCACATAACATCTCTCACATCTGCTCATGCACAACATTATCAAATGCTTTTACTATATCTACAACCAACACTTTAACTACCCCTTGCTCCTTTAAAACATCATCCACAACTTATCTTATAACCCAAAACATATCTTGAGACTATCTTCCTTTAATTCTATACACTTCCTCTACCATATACACTCCCATAATTACTTAAATCCTTTTCTGCATTATCATCATTAAAACTGTATAATCCATATTATTCAATACCTGTCTCAAAGTTTTAATGTTATTCTCCCCTCTTACAAATTAATAAAAATAACCCTGTACATTTTTTCCTGCTGTATACCTGATCTTATCCAACTATTAATTTCATCTAAAAACCTCATCTTCTATTCCACTGTCATATCCTTATATATTTTATAACCACTTCCTCCATTCCTGGCATTGAACCCACATTAATTGTATTCAGAACACACTTCAATTCTGCCATACCAATATCTTCATTTAAAACATTAACCCTTTCCTTGTCTAATATCTTAACTACCCATCTTGTCTTTTTCTGCTTTTCACAACACCCAAAACATTTTTTCAAAAATATGTTTTGCCACTTCTATCGTTTCCTTTGGAGAAAAAAAAAATTGCAACCTTTACCATCTTTTATTTCACTAATTGGTCCTCCTTCTTAAATAATATTGTTGTTATATAGTTTTGGCATCACTCTATTCATTTTTCATATGGTCCTGTTTTTTAAGTGAATTTACAGCATTTCATTCCAATGAATTTAGCTTCTCATTCAAAAGTTTTGTATACCCTTTCATTTTACTTCTCCTTATCTCCCTTTCTGTATCAGTATACACTTCTATACTTTCTTTTAAAATCTAACCATTCCTCATCTTAAGAAGTGAAAAATTGTTCACTGTCACATGATCTTCTCACAATGTTTTCAATTTGATACTAATCAGATCACATCCTATTGTATCAGTAGTCATTGATTTAATTTTCTTACTATCCTTAATTACTGTAATAGCCGCGGTGGTGCAATGGTAGCATTGTCGCCTCACAGCAAGAGGTTCTTCAGTTTGATTCTCGTCTAGAGTGCCTTCTGTGTGGAGTCTGCATGTCCTCCCTGTGATCGAGTGGCGTTCGAAAGACATGCGTGAATGGGTGTGCCTTCGTTGAAGGTTGGGAGTAGAGCTGACACCTCGGCACCGTAAAAATCTACTGCCAATCATTAGCAGACCGGAGTTCCTCTCTGGCTACCCCTGACCGGGAAAAGCCGAAAGAACTATCCTTAATTACTATACTATTTTCTCCAAATTCCGGCCATATTATCAAGTGATCTGAAATCCTTGTTATAACATTTTCACCCTTAACTTCTTCCAACTGTTTTGAATAAAGAAAATAATTCCTGTTCTTATCTTAATATTGTAGCTACATATGTATGCATATAATATCAATTTATACACTTTATGTATATTAAAAGTAATGTAACATACATTATGTAGTTAAACTACCAATGTACAATGGTACTTGGTGCAAACATATGTATCTGTATAACCTATGACTCCATTGGACATTGGTACTTTAACTACATAATGTATGTTACATTACTTTTAATATAAAAGTACATATTTCAGGATGGACTGTTGTTTACTACACGAGATTCCTTGACGATATTTTTATACTGTACAAGGGTCAGGAAACACAAGCTACAAATTTCGTTGAAATTATTAATACAACTACTGAGTTTCTAAAATTCACGTTTAAATTTTCAGTGAAGGAAATAGACTACCTTGATGTCAAGTTGACTAAGGACCCCAAGAACAGCACCTTGACATCAACAGTGTTTAGAAAAGAGGGCAGGGAGAATGTGCAGTACCTTGACAGATTTCACTATTGAATGTGAACTGTTGAAGAAAATGTTTGAGAACAGGGGCTATCCTGAACAACTGCTGTATGACCTGATTGAGGAAGTTACTAACAAAAGACTTAATGGCTTTTACAAGCCATTACTAGCACAAACCATCTTTAACCAGACTGATGACCATACTGATATCAACCTTATAGGGTTGAATTTGAGTAACGAACAGGTTGACGTGGTTACACCTATTGTAAAGGATAGTGATTTTGGTTTAAGTTTTGTCACTACTTTTAGTAGAAACTCTAAGGAGATCTCAGCGATTATCCGTAAGAACTGGCATTTTATTAATTCCAATTCCTACTTAGTTGACAAGTTAGGCAGTATTCCTTGGATCATCTTTAGAAGGTCTATTAACCTTAAGGAAATGCTACAAAGAGATACACTCCAACACACATTCAACAAGAGGAATGGGATGAAACAATGTGGCTTTTGTAGGTACTGCAACAGGGTAAAAATAGGTGAGACATTCATGGTAAGAGATAAAAAATATTGGATCCGTTTCCCATTAAATTGTGAAAGTAAGTCCATGATATATATAGCGTTGTGTAACTGCTGTCAAGCGTTTTACATTGGAAAGACGGACCGTAGGGTCCGAGATCGTATGTATGAGCACTTATATGCCATTAGGAACAACAAGAATGATAACGCTTTGGCAAAGCACGTTGAACTAAATCCAGGACATGACTTTTCTTTCATGGCCATTGACCATGTGCCAGTGAAGATCAGAGGTGGCCCATTCTCATTGATCTTGGAAAACCGGGAGTTAGAATGGCAACTTAATAGCAACTGCAATATCACTCCTGTATTAAAATTAAGGAGTTATCTCCGATAATACAACATAACATAATTTGTCAAATAACTTTTTCCACAATATTTTGACGTATGTACATATTTCAGGATAGACCTTACGGTCAAAGAACAACAAAAACAAGATAAAAAATGAGAGGGTAAAAATTCTGCATTTTTTACAATAGAGCAGAGCATTGTCTTACATTATGCACTTTATTAGAGTTAGCACATACTTGTTAGGTAATTGGGATAATTTTAACATAGTAGCCAATAAAAGTGACTTTTAGGAATTTGAATAATGTCACTTCCTGGTTTACAGGATATTTATGTAGCGTTGTTCACTTGTATACCACTCTACCTCTGAAGAAGCTACACATAATTGTAGCGAAAACGCTGTGTTGTCTTTTTCAATAGCTTTTATCTGTTTTTTACGTTTCGCTTGGTTTGTAAGTACAGAAACAGTAAGTGTATTCCAGGAGAGGTCCTTTTCTTCTTAGCATTGTTTACACTAGCTAAACAGGTTTGCGCTGTGCAGCCCGGGGCTTAAACAGGAAGGATGTAGAAAAAAAAAAAACAGACCAAAAGCTGTTTGCTGAATTTCCTGTTTGCACTTAATTTTAAATCGTTTTTTTCTTAAAACTTGCATATTTTCTGTCCTTGACCTAGCACTATTGTGTGGGTCATTTACTGCACTGTTATAACTTGATATTACTTGTGAACCTCTGCTATCTATGTAAAAAACAAAAAAAAAAAAAAAAAATCTTGCTTTTTTCCCACTTTTCTGAGAGTTAAAAAAGTTCAGTTACAGGCTTGCTGTTCCTGAGCTGTTTGAAAGTTTCTGTGAGGCCATTTTTGCTTGGGCTGAGGGAGGGTCTCTGTGTTCATCAGTGGCAGTGACTAACATTGAGCAGCTTCCCTGCCCCCCGTAGAGGTGGTTACTGACTTGAAACTCTAGTTTTATTTTCCCTTTTGGGTCTATTCCTGCTTCTTTCCAGCCCCTGCTATCAAGCACGCTTTAACGTGCTTTAGCGATTAGCGGAGTTGCCACTAGAGCAGCATCGGGCAGCGCCGGTTAAACAAGGTTAAACTCTTTCTGGCTCCAGAAAGTCTGTTCTTCAATTTTTCCCTTAGAACTGCTCTGTTAGGAACCTAAACAGTTTACACCTACACTAAAAAGTGCAGCACTTGTTCCAAATAGCTTTTTCTTCTCAAAATGCTCAGCACTTGTCTTATAAGCATATCCCTTGTCTTATAAGCATTCTCTTTGCAGGTCAAGCACTCCTATATTAAACAAATCTCTCACTAGCAAAACCCCCCAGGAGTGCCCACTTCCCTGCTAAGCCCACTACTTTTCTGTCTCATACCAACTCATAATTCTTTCTAGCATGTCGAAGGGTCAGATGCTGGTGTCCTCTCCTGCCCATTTGGTGAATCTGGGAATTCTGAGACAATGTTACAATTGCCTCATGTACACGGACAACCATCTCCTCCTCCCATGTAACACTAACACTTGTGAGAGATGCAGCTATTTAGCCAGACTGGAGGCTGAGCTCTCTCAACTCAGGACTGGCAAGACCAGGCAGGAGGAGAAGGCAACTACACACACCACAATACCAGTCTCACATAACTCAACCACACCACTGAATCAAACACATAAACACACTAAGACATACTCGGAGGCTCTGAGTAAAAATTTACCTAAACAGCAGAGGCCTCCAAAGCAGACACCCAAGCAACTGCAAACTCAATACACCACACAAACAACACATAAACAACAAAATCAGTGTACAAAGCAGTCACTGCCCTTAAGGCCAAATACAACACCAAACATACTTGTCATAGGTGACTCCATAGTCAGACACACTGACGTCCCGCTCACCAGACTGAGTAAGGAGAAGGTCACAGTAAGCTGCCTGTCGGGCTAGAATCCGCCACATAACACAAGCACTCAGGTCTCTCAACAGCAGGTACAGCACGACTCAGTCATTGTCCACGCTGGTGTCAACGACCTGAGACGTACCTCCTTGGACTACATGAAAAGAGACATTGAGGAGCTCTCTGATTATGTAGCCCAGGCAGGTATGACCCTGACCTTGAGCAGTATCCTACCTTCACCTAGAATGATGCCACAATACAGTGATAAGATGATCAGCTTTAATAATTGGCTTAAATTCTGGTGTCATTCAAAGGGGATCCAATGTCTGTCTGCCTGGGATGACATGCTGGACAAGCCACGCTGCTTCACAAGGGATGGCTTGCACCTGTCACCCCTAGGCTTCCGGATATTGGCAAGGGCTCTTGCCACCCCCATAGTGCCTTTTTTAGGCAAGGCTCAAATTCTAAACCTACCACCCTAGAACACAAAAAGTAAAAAACTAAGGGTAATGCTGCTCAATGCCAGAAGTCTCAATCTCAAGATGCACGACTCGAGGCCCTTCTCAGTATGGAGAACATTGATGTCTGTGCTGTGACAGAAACCTGGTTCAAGGCTCCTGAGAGCACCCCAGCACTAGCAGGTTTCACCTCATATCATGCGTTCTGGCCCCAAAATCCGGACAACACCAAGAAAGGAGGGGGGTGTCCATATTCATAAAGGACACCCACACCTCAAGGTTGGTGGCAACGCACGATGCATCGGAGACCATCCAGGTGCAATTAACCATAGGCAAGACTGCTCTGCAATTTGTAGCATGTTACAGGCCACCCTCTCAAACTCAGGAACCTCACATGGCCTTCCTGAAAACAATGGAGGGGATAAATGTATCTCCAAACACCATCATACTAGGTGACTTCAACTACCCTAATATAGACTGGGAACACTACTCAAGCCCAAACACTCTAGCCCAAAGGTTCCTGGAGTTCATAAACTCAAATGCCATGGAACAACTAGTCACCATCCCCACAAGAGGAGAAAACATACTTGATCTCATCATCACGGACATGGGATCACAATGTTCAACACCGGAAGTATACCGCTCACTGGTGAGATCAGATCATAAACTAATCTCGCTGGAGGTCCTCATCCCGCCCCGACCTGAAACAAAAAAGACCACAGTGAAAAACTTCTCAAAAGCCGACTTCACACTTTAAAACTAGTGTGGTCTCCTTTAAGGCCCCTGAGCCAGTGGTAAACATTACTCAAACCGCTGAATCACTTACAAATGCCTTCTACCAGCACCTACAGGACTGCATGGATCAGGCAATCCCAAACAAAACTAAGACTCTTTGTACCAAAGGCAAGCGTCCAGTCTGGTGGACCCCAGCCATAAACAAGCTCTACAACAAAAGGAGGAAGCTACTACAAGATAGAGCAAATTCCTTGAAAGGTAAGACACCTTTGATCATTATAAGTAAAAAACTAAGAGCTCTCATAAAATCATCCAAGGCAAATTTTGAGAGAAAAATCGCCAAGGATTCAAAAGACAATCATAAGGCCTTCTTTAGCTATGTTAGAAACCTAGGAGGAAACTCCCAGATATGCTCAGAATTAGTTCAAAATGATGTGAAGATTACTGAACCTACACACATTGCCAACATACTGGCTGACAGGTTCAGTGCAAACTTCTCCCCCTCCCCAAAGGAGAGATATCTATACCAGAGGATTGTAGCCCCCAAACATCTCCAACGCCCAGGTGAGAACTGCTCTCTCCAAAGCAAAAACACAGCATCCATGGGACCGGATGGTGTCCCGGCTGTGTGCTCCATAAACTCACTATGTAATTAAACCCACAGTTAGGACAGCTGTTTAATCTTAGCCTCACCTCAGGATACGTACCCAAGGAGTGGCGCACGGCGACTGTGGTCCCACTTCACAAGGGCGGTGCCTCCACCGACCCTGGAAATTACCGTCCCATTAGCTTCACAAGCCTTATCTGCAAAGCCATGGAGAGGATCATAATGGAACTCATAAATAAAGACATAGGGAACTTGCAGACTTTGGATCCAACCCAGTTTGGCTTTGTCAAAGGCAGATCATGCCTTTTAAACTTGGTTGACTTTTTCGAGACAGTCACCAAGGCCATTGATGAGGGAAAGCAATCCATACAGCCTACCTTGACCTGGCAAAGGCCTTCGACACAATACCCCACTCAGGTATCATCGAAAAACTCATCAGCTTGAATGTAAACCCATACATCACAAGATGGGTTGCAAACTGGCTAAGTGACAGAACACACAGGGTCAGAGTTGCTGGAGCCATGTCAGACTCAAAGCCTATCACAAGTGGTGTCCCACAGGGCTCAGTCCTGGGTCCACTCTTGTTCGGCATCTACTTTTGTGAAGTACAAGCAAACACAGGAGGGTTATGGCTGACAAAGTTTGCAGATGACTGCAAACTGGCCATAGTCGAAAACACATCTGACACAGATATCCTTCAGAAGGGCCTCACAGAAACGGATAACTGGTGCCAGAGCCATGGCCTAAAGTTAAATGCCAAGAAATGCATAGTCATACCCTTCGGGAAAAACAAGGTTACCCCTAGCTACCATATAGGTGGCAATCCACTGAGCACAGAAGAAGTCATCAGGGATCTGGGGACCCAGGTTGACAGTAGCCTTCGTTTGACACTCATGTTGCTAAAGTAGTTAGGAAAACCTTCTACATTGCCCACCTGATCATGAAGGGATTCACATCTAGATCAAGGGAGGTCATCGCCCCCCTGTACTCATCACTCATTAGACCTATGATTGAGTACAATGCCCCATTTGGAATGTATCTGACCAGACACCTGCAGCAGCTGGAAAGGCCCCAAAAGTTCCTCACCAAAAGGATAAAGGGTCTCAAAAATATGTCTTATGCTGCCCGACTGAAAGAACTCCAGCTCTATTCAGTCTCATACCGCTTGCTCAGAGGTGACCTGTGCCTGACATATAAGGCCATGTCAAACCCTGATTTGATGAATATGCTTCACCTCAAAAAATCTAGATCCCTCAGAACCACAAGGGCGGAGACATAAACCTTGACACGGTTATTAATAGAACATGCGCTGGAGGGACAGATTCATCACCCAGAGACTCCCTATGCTGTGGAACAAAATCCCGGTACATGTGAGGCAGAGCACCTCGCTGGCCTTGTTCAAGAGGAATCTTGACCAATGGATGGGGGATTGCAGATATACCCCAGGGATTACTTCAGTGTCACTGCTTGACAGAGGCACAGCAAAATAATAGGCATAGTTTTATTCAAACTAAAGGGGTGGCGAAAGCCAAATAACTATGGGCTAGGCTTATAAATGCCCTTGGGCAGATAGCCTAGTATGAACCTATGAACCTATGAACCTATGAAGAAATAGCAGAACAAGGGAAATGCAGTACAAATCAGTAATATGGGATTCTGCAACTCCCAATGGGTCATTGAAAGCATTCAATAATACAGCTGGCAGGTGGCTGCATAGCTGAAAATGGGAGGAGATGTAACCAAAAAAAAAGAAATAGAGGGCAACAGCACAATAAAGGAGAAATGAAGTAGAAATCACTAATATGGGCCTCTTGCAACTCAAAACGGGCCATGCAAAGCACTCAATAATACAGCTGGCAGGTGGCTGCATAGCTGAAAATGGGAGGAGATATAAAACAAAGAAATAAAAGGCAACAGCACAATAAAGAAGAAATGAAGTAGAAATCACTAATATGGGACTCCTGCAACTCACAATGGGCCATGCAAAGCACACAATAATACAGCTGGCAGATGGCTGCATAGCTGAAAATGGGAGAAGATGTAAGTAAAAAACAATTAAAAAAGGGCAAAAGCAGAATAAAGGCAATTATGCACAAACTACCACTAATGCTTCTAACGCTCACAGTGGCCAAATCAAAGCCATAAGTAATAGAGCTGACATCTGGAATGTATCATAGTCAGGTAATCATACAGGCAGCATCTGCAGCATAACAGTATAAAGTATGGCAACACCTTACAATCTGTTTTTTTCCCACAAACTCTGCACCATTGGTATATACATGTGGAGGAATTTTAACTGGAAAAATGTTAGGGGCTGCCATTGCTTTTATCCATCAGTATGTGCTAGAGGCTGATGGTGGAGAGGAGGATAATGCTGACAACTGCCACAGACCAAGGAGGAGGAGAAGAGTGTTCAGACCCAGGGTAACTTATTAAGGGCTATATGATCTGGAGATAGTAGAGTGCTACAGGGTGGACAGAGACATTCTTCAGCAAATCACTGAGCTGTGCCATCCTCAACTCAGAGCTAGAACCAACAGAGGGGAACCCATCCCAGTGGATACCAAGGTATGTGTAGCCTTAAGAATTCTAGCTACAGGTACTTTCCAAAGACCTACTGGGGACATTATGGAGGTCTCACAGGCATCTACATCTAGGGTACTCCACCAGTTCCTGGATGTCATGCTACCACATGCCGGTGAGCACATTTACTTCCCCAACACCCATGAGGAGAGACCAGCAATATGTGTCTCTTCCACAGTGTAGCAGAATACCTGGAGGTACTGGGTGCAATAGACTGCATGCACATCCACATCAAAGCACCACCCGGTGAGCAGGGTAGGGTCTGCATAAATCGCAAGGGAGTCTCCTCCATCAACTGCCAGATCATGTGCAATGCCCAGTGCATTATCATTGATGTGTGTGCTGGCAGCCCTGGAAACTATCACGACTCCCACATCTGGCATTCATCACAGCTGTACCATGCATTTGCCTGTGGAGGCAACACATATGGCCATCTGTTGGGGGCTGCTGGCTATGCACTAGAGCCATGGATGATGACACCCATTGGAAATGCACACACACCCACACAAGAATGCCATAATGAGCCACACACAAACCAGGATCATTATAGAGCATGTGTTTTGGATGCTGAAGTCATGGTTCCACTGCCTTGACATATCTGGTGCAGTCTTTCAGTACTCTCCAGCCGCATGTGCACACATGTTCATAGCATGTGCCATGCTACACAATATGATCCTGTGGAAACAGCTGCAGCAGCAACAGTATGGGGAAGACCCACACAGTCCACCACCATTGCCAAGGTCCCCACAGGCACAGAGGGACTCACAGGAGGAGGAGGAGGCTCCTGAGCCTGATACCATAGGTAGACGGAGGTGTGCCCAGTATGCTCAGGCCTTGGCAAAGAGGCAATGCATAGCACACACACTGACACTGTAGGGATCCCAGGGACTGACACCTTTCTCTGACTCACACACACAGTAAAATGGATGACACGCACATCACACTATCTGTAATTTACCATGTATATGCAGTGTACTTTGTGCATCCAACATAGGCGACCCTCAAGCACCGCCTTCAAAACTGCCGCAAGCACAAAGTAAGTCAGTCTTCTTAACAATAAATGAATGGAATAGTATGTTCTGCTAGCATATCTATGGTAATGCTGCTTGCATGCAAGGTAATGGGGTGGCCTACCGGGACAGCAGCACACAAGTGACAGCTATGTGGGATACCAGGAATTGTCTGGCCAAAACTGGCCTCCAAACACTATGCAATAGTACCCAAGGTGGCATATCCCACTGCAGTATATGTGTGGGAACAACTAACTGGGGGGTTATAGGTCACAGGCATGGATGTCAGGGTGGAGGTCCCATAAACACCCCTCACACCCACACAACAAATCAGATGTAGAAAACCACAGAGAAATGTCTGGTAAAGGCACACAAATGGAGGCAATGATGAATTACCCCCCTACCAACTCACACAGTGATAGCACAGCAGGACCCGCAGTTGCAGTAAGGCTATGAAGGGTAAGAAGTCTGAAACTCAAATGTATGCCAGTACAATCTGACCTGGGCTCTTTAGTGATATGCCTCTAGTCCCCAAGACAGGGCACAATAGTATGGTAAATGGAACCAAAATGTAATGCAAATATCAGTACAGTCTGTGCAAATGTGTACAGTTGACAGGTGTGCCCCCCCATATACCTACACAAATGCAGTAACATATATGTTTTCAGGGAAATAGCAGCATAACACACATTGGGAGGTCTATACAAATTCACAGGAAAACATGTTGCCTGTCCACAGTATGCAGGGGTAAATGAGCTATGTGTATGTGTGGTTAATACTGTCTGGATCTGGCCAGCACATTCTCCTGGCAGTTGGCTTGCACTGCCCTAGGTTCAGTGCTGCCTTTGACATGGCCACATGGAGATAACTGCAGTGCCAACTGTTATGCATGTCAGTGACACCCATTGCCATGCCACTGACATACCTGGAAGTCACAGTGCTATGTGGAGTATACTACACATATTAGTAACATCTTGAAGGATGTGTAGCAGAGGTATCAAGGCTTTTGTGAATATAAGTGCTTTGTGGTACTGTTGCCAGTGGTCATTCTCAATAATCCTTTTTTCTTATGTTTGCTTTTACAATAGTATGGTAAATGGAACCAAAATGTAATGCAAATATCAGTACAGTCTGTGCAAATGTGTACAGTTGACAGGTGTGCCCCCCCCCCATATACCTACACAATGGGCATGCCTGCACAGTTGAATGTACTCTGTACCCACAACCATAACTCCCAAACTCTGACAGCAAGATGTCTGGACAAGGGCAGAAATGAAAGTACAACAAAGGCACAATGATAGACATGTGTTGTAAATATCACCCTTACATACTGAGAAGGTTGGTAGGGTGAGGAGTTTGCAGTAGTGGGAATTGTCTGAAGGTTATGTATACTGAAACAGTAATATATGTATTATTTTGTAACATCACACTTTAATTATAGGTAACTAACTTACCATAAAAACACAAGTTTACATAGAAAGTATGAAACCTCTAGCCAAACACTTGGACAACCTGCCTAAAAATATACAGGTCAGAGACATGCACACACAAGGATATGACATCTCAGGTTTGAAAGATACTACACAAGCAGGATATCCTCAGCCAGTATATCACCAGACTGCAGAAATGTTTACACAGCTGTGTGTCTTTACTATACTGGCTGTAGCCATACCTCACAAATGGACTTGTTGGGCAAGAATTTACATAGCTGCCTTCATAATATTGGTCTATGCATCATACAACTAGTATTCCTCTGGTAAAGCACTATGATGATCTGAGCATGTCTGGCACTAGGTAAGGACACAATACTTTGCAGTTTCAGACTACAGATATGTCAGAAAATATCTGCTAAACAAAACAAGTACTCTGAGAAAGTCATGTGTACTCCTGAGAGGTATGGCTGTAGCACACAAAACCTTGGACTGGAGTACACCTATCTCTGGAATGGAGTCCCACTCAAACTATAGAAGGTCACACTGGGCATGCTCATACACTTAGAGAATCACAGGGCATGTTGTAACCCACATCGGGGTATATGACTGTATTGTGTATATCTGTCCATGAATACAGACAGCTATGTAAACCTCAACTGCCCCCACACATACATATCATACAGGATTACCCTCAGCTAGCTGTAGGTGGCCCATGTGTGAAATATCTGCATCTGTTGCATGAGATACACACACACACACACACACACACACACACACACACACACACACACACACACACACACACACACATATATGGGCAACAGATAACATATGTCAAATATACACACACATAGATGTGGGGAACAGAGAGACAAAAAGTGATACAGAGAGACACAGGGGGACACAGACAGAGTAAGTCATACACATGGATACCCTGAATGGCATTCAGTGATGTCCTGCTGTGGACAGTGGCATACCAGTTGTAAACAGTTGCTTGTACCAGCATAAAAGGTGAGCCCCATTGTGTAACAGTACTGAGGTTGAGTTTATAATATCACATCACTTGCTGGTGTGTGCATGTGTGTGTCTCCATAGGTCCAAGTATTAGGAGACTCTTGCCACTCAATACACTTCACATTGCCCTATTTCACAAGATCTGCTGCTTTTATTCACCTTAGAAGTACCATTGGACACCGATTACCCCAATAACTGCATAACACTATAGTACAAATAACTAGATAGGTAGGGGTTCTAATCTCAATACTGGCAAGTGTGTCTGTGTGTTAGGCCATTCTCACCCACAACACTTCCCAGTGCCCCACTTTATCAGTCCTGCTGATGTCATTCCTCTTATCAACACCTTTGGACAGTTGTTAGCCCAGTACGTTCTGTAGCATGTGTGATAACTGTGTAACACTATAGTACAAATCACTAGCTAGACAGGGTTTCTAATCTCAGATATGGAAAATGAGTGTGTGTGTATGTTTGTAAGAAGAACTAGTTTGATAAGTCTCCCACCCATTGCCCTACTTTATCACTCCTGCTGATGCCATTCCCCTTATCAGCACCTTTGGCCAGCTGTCAGCCTAGTAAGCTCCATAGCATGTGTGATAACTGCATAACACAATAGCACAAATCACTAGCTAAACAGGGGTTTTACTCTCAGATATGGCAAATAAGTGTGTGTGTGCATTCATAATAAGTATTTTGATAAGTCTCCCACCCACTGGCCTACTTTATCAGTCTTGCTGATGTCATTCCCCTTATCAGCACCTTTGCCCAGAGGTTAGCTCAGTAAGCTCTGTAGCATGTGTGATAGCTGTGTAACACTATAGTACAAATAACTAGATAGGCAGGGGTTCTACTCTCAGATCTGGCAAATGTGTGTGTGTATGTTTGTAGGAAGAAGTATTTTGATAAGTTACCCACCCACTGGCCTACTTTATCAGTCATGTCGATGTCACTCCCCTTATAGGCTCATAGGTGTGTACTAGGCTAATAGCCCTGGAGACATTACAAGCCTAGCCCATAGAAGTGCCCTGCCATTGTGCCACCTGATGTTAGTTCCTAGTGCCTCCATCAAGTAGAGCCACTGGAGTGATCCCTGTGGTGAACTTTCTATTACCCATCCATTCATCAAGATCGCTCTGGAACAGGGTCATCTTGGTTCTTTACTTGACATGTATGAGAAGTCTATTCCAGGACATGTGCAGTCTCTGGGTGAAGAACCTGTCCCTCCAGCCTGTTGTGTTGATTGAGGTAATGAGGTCGACGTCCTTGCAGTGTCTGGTGCAGAGAGATTGGAATGTCTTTAGATGTAGCATTTGTAAAAGAGCTGAGTCAGACATGGCCTTGCAAGTCAAGCAGAGATCACCTCTAAGTAGGGGATATGAGACAGAGAATAGCTGAAGTTTTTTGAGTCTGTCTGTGTAAGACATGTGTTCAATGCCTAGGATCCTCATTGCGAGGTACTTCTGTGGCCTTTCCAGCTGTTGCAGGTGTCTAGTGAGGTACATGCCAAATGGGCCATTTTACTTGGTGATTGGTCTAATGAGGGAAAAGTACACAGAGATGATGACCTATTTCTTCCTGGATGCAAAATCCTTGGTAATGAGATGTGCCACATAGAAGGATTTCCTGACCACAGTGGCAATGTGGTGGTTAAAGAAGAGGTTGCTGTCAACCTGTATCCCCAGATCGCTTGTAATGCCTATAGTGTTCATTGGGCTCCCATCAATGCGGTACTTAGTGGGAACTCGGATTTTCCAAAGGGGCTGATGATGCATTTTGTGGTGTTAAACTTCAGGCCATGGTTTCCAAACCAGTCAGTGGTCTTAGTGAGTCCTTTCTGTAGGATGTCTGCATCACTTCTGGAGTTAATGATGGCTCCCAGCTTGCAGTTGTCTGTGAACTTGGTCAGCCAGAGTTCCTTTGTGTTGGCCTGGACTCCTGAGAAGTAGACGCTGAACAGGAGAGTACCCAGGAGTGATCCCTCTGGGACTTCACTTGTGACTGGCTGGTAGTCTGACTTGGAGCTCACTACTTTCACACTGTGTGTTCTATCTGTGAGCCAATTTGCAACCCCCCCCCCCAGTGATATAGGGGTTGATGTCTAGATTGGTGGGTTCATCAATAATTCCTAACTGAGGAATGGTATCATGAGCCTTGGCAAGACTGATGTAGGCTGTGTGCAATGCCTTACTGCCATAAACAGCCCTGGTGACTGACTCAAAGAAGTCAACCAGGTTAAGCAGGCATGATCTCACTTTCACAAAGCCAAATTGTGTGGGGTCCAGAGTTAGGAGACTACCTATATGTTTGTCGATCATGTCCCTGATGATGAGCTCCATCAGACTTGTAAGGCTAATGGGCTGGTAATTCCCAGAGTCTGCAGTTGCCGCACCTTTATGAAGATGGATGACTGTAACAGTGCGCCATTTGGGAGGGACAATGCCTAAGGTGAGGCTGTGACTGAACAAGGCACACTGATGTGGTGCCAAGTATCTTTGTAGTTCATGTAGAATACAGCCAGGGATAATTTTTGGCCCCATGGAAGCTGTATTCTTGCCTGTGGAAAATGCAGGTGTAACCTTGGCAGTAGTAATCCTGGGTGCCTGGCATTCTTCTGGAATTCTGATTGTTCCCCTTGGGGGAGAGAGGGGTAAAGCTGGAATTGAATGTGTTGGCAAGAATGTTGGCAATATCTGTTGGATCAGTATAGGAGGTAGTATTGTGCAGTAACTCAGAGCACTTCTGGGTATTGGCGTGGAGGTTCTTGATATAACTATCAAAGGATTTGTGATTGGTGTCAGTGTCTGCTGCAATTCAATAATCATAGATGGCTGTAGATGATTTCATGAGGGATCTCAAGTTGCTGTTGAGGCTAATAAGGGAGTTTTACCACTCTTGGGACTCAACCTCTTTCTGCAACAGTTTCTTCCTTCTGTTGTACAGGTAATAGAACTACTAAGTACTGGAGCTAATTCTGTGACAAACTCCTATTGCTGATGGCTCTCAGGTGTGCTAGAATAATAGGTACAAAAACCTGTTGAAGTGCAAAGCTATTAGGCTATTTGAAGTGCAGGAGAGAATGAACTAGCATGTTAAACCATTCTGCAGGCCATACCAGTCCTCTGTACAGATGTCTATGGAATATCCAGATGTTTGCAACCGATATGTGTTCTATGTCACTTAATGTCCATGTATGTGATATTGTTGCCAAATTGGCCACAGTGAGTGTAGTGATACACATGCCAGCATCAGGTATACCTGACTGAAATATCATGCTGATACAATGTCTGCTACACTATCATTTGTCCAGGCTTGTAGGAGCAACACATGACTCCACATTCTATTTCTGGTGGGTTATCTTACCATCCATTAAGGCATTAAGGACATTACATTTTGTAAGAGGTAGTGTGTTATGTCCCATGCATATAATCTATGTGAGGCATGTCATGTATATGTTGTAGTACAGTACATCAAGGTGGAAATGTAGGTTTACTAATCTGTCTGTTGCCAACTGTGTTTGTGTTACTGGGTGCAGGTCCCCTGTGTCAGTCCTTACTGTGTGTGTATGCAAAGGATATACCATTTTGTCTCCCTGTTCCACCTGGTGAACTCAGGAATACATACCAGAAACCTGTCATACACAATATCACGCATGCCCTCGTCAACTGCATCAGGGTTAAGTGTATGGGAAAAAAATGGCAGGGCCAACAGGTGTTGACAGGTGAATCAGTTGCAGTCAATGTAATGGTTATGCTTGTGAGAGACCTGCAGACAGTACTGCAGTAACCTTTTCTGTATGTATGAGCCTGTGGTACTACACAACACTGAGCTGTCATGTCTGAAGGCTACCTGTCTATGACAAGTGGTATGTATGTAAGGTCACACTGTCTGACAACAGTGTCCTCACACACTGTTGCATGCATACACACCTGGTACATGTACATATAAAGATGTAACTTTGCCTGTGACACGGTTGGTGCATTCCCACTCTGCTATACTCCCTCTTGGGAATGTCTGCAAGGCCACAGCCTGCAGACACACAGACACTTGGTACACAAACAGAATACAGCATGTCAGACTACATTCAGTCAGTGCTACTAACAGCAATAATGCATCCTGGCTAATAAGGAACATACACCTGTATGTGTACCCATAAGAAATGCAAGCAGGCAGCACCGTGCATAGTATTACATAGCTACACTGTACTATATTCACCCTGTGCATCAGACCCATATTAGCATGTCCCTGCATTGATGGTATGGATGACAGTGATGGGGCACAGGTATCATCACATGCTTAGGGTGTGGTGTGGGTTTGCCAGAGGCCTAGGCTGGGCCATATGGTTGACATCATGTGTGTGTGTTTGTAGGGGTATTCAATAGATGGGCTGTGCAGAGGTGCTGTGTGTGTCTGGTGGTGACCTGCCTGTGATACAGATGTGTGTGTGTATGTATGCACACAGTCATGCCATGTGGCTGCCCTACACACAGGTATGTTGGACAGCTGTGGACCGTACATGGCAGGGTGCCCAGTTCACTGTCTCCAGACACAGACACAGGAACTGGCCCTGCAAGGGGTATCATTGGCACCACCAGGCCCAAGGCCAGATGCAGTACTGCTTTGTGATGGTGACTTCTGTCTGCTGGATTTGTGTTCCTGATGGGACTGGACAGGACCATGTGCCCATGGCCTGCTCCAGTGTGATGTGGACAGCAACCTCCCTTTGGTAGTGCTGGTGTCACTGCTACTATGGGTGTGTGAAGGTGCATGGCCCCATAGACTTTCAGCTGTTGTTGGTGCTGACCTACGTCCACATGGCCGATGCCCATCTCCCACCTCATGCTCTAGCACAGCCATACCATGGTCGAGAATTGCCAGGGTCTCACCCCACTGTCTATTCATGACCTCAGTATTTTGACATGTGGCATCAACAAGGTCATGTTTGTCGCCACGTAAATCAGGAAGAGTTGCATCCATCACCCTGAGTATTTGTCTGGTGTGGCATTCACTACATGCCTGTGTATCCATGACAGCCTGAAACATGCATCTGGTGACTCCTGCTGTGCACTTGTGACAGCGACTTGTCGGGCAGCAATCCTCCTGCGAGTACCCCTGTACATCCACCTGTGTGGGACTTCACCTGCACTCTGGTTATTGCCAATGTCTACATTCACACCTGCCATAGTCACCACACTAGCCTGTTTAATGCCACCACCTGCCAACTATCCATCATCTGTGGCCACTAGTGACAGGGTATGTGTGGCCATTGTCACTGTATGCGGGGATGGTGTGGACAAGAGTGGGATGCCAACCAGTGACAAAGATTCAGTCCCTAGCAACCCCACCTATACCTCACTATTCTTATTATCATTGTTAGAGTCTGCAGGAACAATGACTTCAGTTTCCAAGTGGGAGGGACCCCGAACCCCATCGCCACCTGTGAGAGAAGACAACATATTTACATTAATACCTGCACTTTGAGGTTGGCTGGTACACACACACACACACACACACACACACGCACACACACGCACACACACGCACACACACACACACACACACACACACACACACACACACACACACACACACACACACACACATATACACACACACATAGACACTTACAGGTAAGGTGGCACAAATCTGTTACACAGACCACACATTACCCAAATGGTGACATGCATGACACACAGGCCCTCAACATCATGCATTGCAGCCAATTTTACTACATGTAGCTAACAATATAGAGCTCTGGGATATGTGATTAATGTTAGTAGGTGATGGCCCTTCCCCAGTACAAACTGCACCCATGTACACATCATTTCTGTTCACCTGTAGAGTACAGTGGCAAGTACTACTGAACATACCTCACAACTGTACAGATCCTAGCAGGATGTGTATATGTCTGGCTCATATGTTTGCTCTGTTTCTCATAAACCCTGTGTTTCTCTGAAACATAACTGGGATTATCTGATTAATGACATACATTTGAGTGTCAGACTGCCAAACCAGCAGTAAATGTATGGTCACAAAATTCCTGTTACAACACCAACCTTCTAAGCTTACAGTGGATATAATAAGTGTACACAATCCTGTTAACATGCCATGTTCTTGTAATATATAAGATGAGACCACAATAATGCATTCAAATATGTTACTCACCTTTCATAGGTTCATAGGTAAGTACTAGGCTATCTGCCCAAGGGCATTTACAAGCCTAGCCAGAATGTGTTGGCTTTTGCCACCCCTTAGATTAGTTCCCTGTGCCTCTGTCCAGCAGAGCCATTAGTTCCATGTGCCACTGTCCAGCAGAGCCACTGCTGTGATCCCCGGGGTAAACTTTCTGCTTCTTATCCACCCATCAAGGTTTTTCTTGAAGAGTGTTAGTGAGGGGCTCTACCTGATATATATTGGAATCCTGTTCCAAAGCATGGGGAGTCTCTGTGACAGGAATCTATCCCTCCAGCATGTTCTATTTATCATTGTGGTGAGGTTTATATCTCTAAAGCATGTGGCTCCCCAGGATTTGTTTTTTTTTTAGGTGGAGCATGTCCATCATTTCTGGGTTGGACATGGCCTTGTATGTCAGGCAGAGATCACCTCTGAGTAAGCAGTATACAACCAAGTACAGCTGGAGTTTCTTGAGTCGGACTGCATAGGGCATCTGTTTGAGGCCAGTAATTCTCTTGGTGAGGTACTTTTGTGGTCTTTTTAGCTGTTGCAGGTGTCTTGTAAGGTACATCCCAAATGAGGCGTTGTATTCTATGATGGGTCTAATGAGTGCTGAGTAGTGAGGCACAATAACCTCTTTTGTTCTAGATGTGAACCCTTTTGTCATTAGGTGGGCCACATAGAAGGATTTTCTAACAACCTTGGCAATATGATTATCAAAGGAGAGATTACTATCTACTTGGGTCCCCAGATCTCTTATTACATTTTGTGTATTTAGGGGACTACCACCTATGTGATAGTTTGCGGGCATTTTATTTTTTTCAAAGGGGATGACTATGCCTATTTTGGAATTTAGCTTGAGGCCATGATTTTGACTCCAGGTATTTGTCTCAGTGAGATTCTTCTGAAGGGTGCCTGTATCAGCCGGAGAATCAATTATGGCCCCTAGTTTGCAGTCATCTGCAAACTTGGTCAGCCATAGTCCTCCTATGCTGGCCTGTACCTTTGAGAAGTATATACCGAACAGGAGGGGTCCTAGGACTGAGCCCTGGGGGACACCACTTGTAACCGGTTTAGAGTCGGACATAGAGCCTGCAACTCTCACCATGTGGGTTCTATCCATGAGCTAGTTGGCAACCCATCTCGTGACGTAGGAGTATATGTTCAAGCTGGTGAGCTTGTCTATAATACTAGAATGGGGAATGGTGTCAAAAGCCTTTGTGAGGTCTAGGAAGGCTGTGTGGACATCCTTTCTCTCATCTAATGCCTTGGTAACTGTCTCAAAGAAGTCCACCAGGTTTAGGAGGCATGATCTGCTCTTAACAATGCCAAACTGGGTAGGGTCCAAGGTTTAGAGGTTCCCAATGTCTCTGTTAATGAGTTCCATGATGATGTACTCCATAGCCTTGTAGACCAGGCTAGTCAGGCTTATAGGGCGATAGTTGCCGGGGTCCATTATGGCTCCACCTTTGTGGAATGGGATAACTGTTGCTGTGCGCCACTCTGTGGGTACGTAGCCTGTAGAGAGGCTGAGTTTGAACAGTGTGTTTAGGTGAGAGGTTAGTTCATTTTGGAGCTCTTGTAAGACAAACCCTGGGACACCATCTGGTCCCACTGAAGCTGTGTTTTTGGCTTTGAATAGGGCTGTTTTAACCTGTGTGTCAGTGTTTGATGGGGCCCTACATTCTTCTGGTATGGTTATGGGCACTTTAGGGGGTGAGAGGGGGTGAAGTTTGCACTAAACCTGTCTGCCAGAATGTTGGCAATATTAGTTGGTTCAGTGTATTTTGTGCCATTTTGCACTAACTCAGAGCAGATCTGAGAGTTTCCACTTAGGTTCTTGACATAGCTAAAGAACGCTTTGTGGTTATCTTTGGAGTCATTGGCAATTTTTCTTTTGAAACTAGCCTTGGATGATTTAATGAGGGATTGTAGTTTCCTGCTGATACTGATCAGGGTTGTCTTTCCTTCTTGGGATTTTATTCTTTTCTGTACTAGTTTCCTCCTTCTGTTGTATAGCTTGTTTATGGCAGGGGTCCACCAGACTGGTTTCCTTTTCTTGGAGGAGTGTCCTGCAGATGCTCATAGAGTGGCTTTGTTAAGGTTTCAGCAGCTTGGACAGCATTGTTCTTTAGCATGTGGGCTGTGAACCTTTCCACCTCAGTCTTAAGTAATGCAAAGTTTGCTTTTGAAAAGTGTTTCATAGTGGTTTCCTTGATTGGGGGTGGGGGCAGAATGTGGATATCCAGAGTGATTAGTCTATGGTCTGATCTAACCAGTGAGGGGTTGACCTACAGTGTGGAACATTGGTCGCCCATGTTGGTGATGACCAGGTGCAATATGTTGTTCCCTCTGGTGTGGGTGTTGACCAGTTGATCCAGGGCATTCGAGTTTATAAATTCTAAGAAGCACTGGGCAAGGGAGTTAGTACTTGAGTATTTCTTCCAGTTTATGTTTGGGTAATTGAAATCACCCAGTATTAGGGTGTTTGGTAGGACCTTCATATTTCCCAGTGTCTCCAGAAATGCAGAATGGGGGTCCTGGGTCATGGTGGGTGATCTGTAGCAAGCTACAATTTGGATTGCAGTTTTGCCCATTGTTAGTTGCACATGGATGATCTCTGATGCATTGTGCTGTGCCACTAACCTGGAGGTGTGGGTATCCTTGATGAATATGGATACACCCCTGCCTTTTGTGTATCGGTCCTGGTTCTGTGGCCAAAAGGTATGGTATGAGTTATAGCCTAGTAGTGCTGGGGTGCTCTCAGGAGCTTTAAACCAGGTTTTTGTTACTGCACAGATGTCGATGTTCTCCATACTGAGGAGTGCCGCGAATGTGTGCATTTTGAGGTTTAGACTTCTGGCGTTGAGTAGCATTGCCCTCAGTTTTTGGTTACTTGTCCTATTTATGGTGGTGGGATTGTCTGTTGAGCCTTGCCTAAAAAAGGCACTATGGGGTCGGCAAGAACCTTGGCCAGTATTCAAAAGCCTAAGGGTGACAGGTGCAAGCCATCTCTTGCAAAGCAACATGGCTTGTCGAGCATGTCATCCCAGGCAGATAGATACTGGATTCTCTTTGAATGACACCAGAAACTTAGTCAATTGTTGAAATGGATCATTTTTTTCTTTATACTGTGGCATCATTCTTGGTGAGGGCAGGATGCTGCTCAGGGTCAGGGTCATACCAGCCTGGGCTACATGATCAGAGAACTCTTCCATGTCTCTTTTCATGTAGTCCAGGGAGGTACATCTGAGGTCATTCACACCAACATGGACAATGACAGAGTTGTATTTGTACTTGTTCTGATGTGACCTGAGTGCTTGTGTTATGTGGTGGAAACTGGCGCCCAACAGACAGCTAACTGTAACTTTCTCCTTGTCCAGCCTAGTTAGTGGGACATCAGTGTGCCTGACTATACAGTCACCTATTACTAGTGTGTTGGGTATGTTATTTTGCCTTAAGGGCTGTGATTGCATGGCACCCTGATTATGTGAAGTATGTGTTTCATGGTTGGTGATGGGGTATGGATGTTGCTTGGATGTCTGCTTTGGAGGTCTCTGTTGCTTTTGCAGATTTTTATTTAGAGACTTTGAGTATGTTTTCATGTATTCATGTGTGTTATTTGCCAGTGTTGGCTTATTAGGTCTATGTGAGACTGGTGGTGTGTTGCAAGTATTACCCTTCTCCTCTTGACTGTCATTTCCAGTCTTGGGTTGAGAGAGCTTTGCCTCCAGTTTGGCTGTATAATTGCATCTCTCGCATATATTAGTGTTTGGTGGTAAGAGGAGAGGGTTGTCTGTGTACATGAGGCAGTTGTAACATTGCCTCAAAATGCCCAGATTCACCAGTTGGATTGGAGAGTACACCGGAAACTGCCCTTTGGACATGCCTGAATAGGTAGAGTAAGCTGTTTTTCTGATTGGCTGGTGGGGACGAATAGAGAGCCTTGTCCTTCTGGACAGTATAGGGGGGGTCTAGTGCTAGGGTTAATTAGTGCTTGCTATTAGTTTTAAGCAAGTGCTTGACTGTGAAATTAATGGTTTGAGTGCTAAAGTTGAAGGTTTGTCTAGTTCCAATGGAAAAATTGAAGAGTAGACTTAGTGGAGCTAAGAATAGTTTACCTCTAGCTAACCAGCACTGCCCGGTGTGCAAAACCGCGCAAATGCATTTTTTATAGCAGGGAAGTGAAAGAGATACAATTTAGCCTAAAATGGCCAATAAACTACTAATGTCTGGGCTGAAACCACTCCTCCAGGGACAGATAGGCTGCTCAAAGCTCCCCTCTCTCACAGGTGAACAGAGAAACTTCCTTCTATCCAAGTAAGGTATGGGCAACACAGAAACTTGTAACAAAGCCCTAGATTCAGCAATAACCTGAAAACTGGACTATACTAGTTCAGAAAGGTGGGAAGAAGTATATATGTTTTTTTCAGAAAATAGAGCAGATACAATCAAAATTAGCCCAAAATGGCCAATAAACTACTAACTTCTGGGCTGAAACCACTCCTCCAGGGACAGATAGGCTGCTCAAAGCTCCCCTCTCTCACAGATGAACAGAGAAACTTCCTTCCATCCAGGTAAGGTAAGGGAAACACAGAAACTTGTAACACAGCCCTGGATTCAGCAATAACCTGAAAACTGGACTATACTAGTTCAGAAAGGCGGGAAACAAGTATATATATATATTTTTTCAGAAAATAGAGCAGATACAATCAAAACAACACTTTAAATGCACAGAAAAGGCTATTGCACTTTAGTGTGTAGCCTACAACAGTTAAACAGATTATTTAAACACAAAAATGACTTAATTCAAGTGCAGGCAGCAAATAAGTACAATATGTAGCAATAACAAACTTTTTAAATCACAGATTCGCTAAAAAACTGGTGTATTAGGCAGAATTAGAAAAGACAGCAAGAAAAGCAGAAAAATTATACTTAATCACTTCAAAGTCTCTCTTTTGACTCTCTGCTGCTGTAGACTCTGCAGAACACCTGGAAGGCACTTGCTGAGCAGAATACAAATGTAAAAACTGCTCAAATGTGTTTTTTATAGCAGGGAAGTGAAAGAGATAGAAATTAGCCCAAAATGGCCAATAAGCGACTAACTTCTGGGCTGAAACCACTCCTCCGGGGACAGATAGGCTGCACAAAGCTCCCCTCTCTCACAGGTGAACAGAGAAACTTCCTTCTATCCAAGTAAGGTATGGGCAAGACAGAAACTTGTAACACAGCCCTGGATTCAGCAATAACCTGAAAACTGGAATATACTAGTTCAGAAAGGTGGGAAACAAGTATATTTTTTTTGGGTTTTTTTTGTTTGTTTTTTTTTCAGAAAATAAAGCAAATACAATCAAAATTAGCCCAACATGGCCAATGAACTACTAACTTCTGGGCTGAAACCACTCCTCCAGGGACAGATAGGCTGCTCAAAGTTCCCCTCTCTCACAGGTGAACAGAGAAAGTTCCTTCTATCCAAGTAAGGTATGGGCAACACAGAAACTTGTAACACAGCCCTGGATTCAGCAGTGACCTGAAAACTGGATTATACTAGTTCAGAAAGGTGGGAAACAAGTACATATATATATATATATATATATATATATATATATATATATATATATATATATATATATATATATATATATATATATATCAGAAATTAGAGCAGATACAATCAAATCAACACTTTACTCAATTATCCAGTTAAAAAGCTCAAAACTGAGCCCTGTTCCAGCAGTCTTCAATCTGACAAGTTCTAACTGCAGACTTCTGCCACTAGGGTACAGAGAAACCTTCTCGAAAAAAGACGGCCTGGATCAGTGCACAAGTTATACAAACAAAGCTAGATACAGCAGGTCTGAATCTAGTCTATGCTACAGCAAACAAGGCATACCAATTTCATAAAGAAACAGTTCAAGTAAGCATGCGCAATAAGCCTTTAACCAGAATTTCCCAAAGCTCAGAAGGGCAGAATCTAGCGTCTCCTCCCACAAGAGTGATATATGACCTGTGCAATCCAGTTGATAAACAAACAAATGTGTTACGTATAAAATATAATGATTGCAATATGTATAATATGATCATTGCATAAGTGTGCACACCCTTAAAATGATACTTTGTTGAAGCATTCACTCTTTTTGCGAAGGTGTCTATCAGCATGGCACATCTTGACTTGGCATTACTTGGCCACTCTTCCTTTCAAAGGTCACCCACCTTTGTCAGATTGCAAGGGTAACTCATGTGCACAGCACTCATCAGGTCACACTAGGGTATTTCTATCTGGTGTAGTTATAGGCTCTGACTGGGACAATTCATAACCAGGAGTTTGTTCAGGTGGAGCCATTCTTAGGTAGCTTTGGGTGTATGTTTCGGGTCTTTGTCATGTTGAAGGCTGACACTCCTCCCCATCTTTAGCATTCTTGCAGATGCCTGATGGATTTGGGCCAGATGTGGGTGTTAATTGGAACTGTTCAGAATTCCCACCACCATGATTACAGGCCCAGTTCTAGCTTTGAAACAGCACCCCCACAGTAGGCCACTGCCACCAGCATGATTCACCATGGGGATATTGAACTTCAGGTTAAGAGAGGTGTTGCTTGTGTACCACGCATACCTTTTGATATTGTGGCTGTGAGGTTGATCCATAGTCTCATTACACCATAACACATTTTTACACATGCCTTTAGGAGACTTGATGTGCTGTATTGCAAATTATATCCACTCCTGGATGTTTTTTGGTGTGGACAAATGCTTCCATCTTCTGACCCTACCCAATAGGCCAGACATATGCAGAATACAGGAGAGTCCAAAAATCTGTTCTGCAACACTTGTTCCTGGTTATTTCCTGGCATTTTTGGAGTTCATTTATTTGTTGGAAGCATGCTTCTATGGAGAACCAGCAATCCGGTAACACCACTACTTATGTTTTTACTTTACTTTTACAAGTAAGCCAGCAGCTTACGGACATTGCTCATCAAGTGTGTGGTAACAATGGGGCAGCAACACAAAGTGGTTTCTCTGATTCCTTGGGTTTACTTCTCACCCAGGTTTCTAATAGGAAATAGGCAGCTTCAAATGGTACAGCTTTGAGAGAACTGATATATGACTTGAAGGTAAGTGACTTTTCTTTTAACATGGATGGTACCCTTTGATCTAGGAGAGCTGAAGATGGAAATGTAAATTTTACTATGGCTGACCAATTGGACTCATTGGAGAAAGCTCTGTTTGAGTACAAACGATTGCAGCTTGAAAATAATTATTTGCACAAAAATATTGAATTACGACAAGTGCTCAAACGGTTGTGCTTATGGCATTACCCTAATGGGGCAGCTAACAATTCAGACTTTCTTGATGAACTACATGCACTTTTCGATAAGACATGTTGTGATTTAATGTGATTAATGGTTAAACACAACAACAAAAGCATTGAAACACTCAACCAAAAGTTGGTGGAACTGAATGAAACTATACGAACGGATTTGGCTTTTGGTTGTTTCAAGAAGGACTATGATGGCATTTATTTGTCTGTTAATAATTACTGTACTAAGAACTATGATTGTAAAATGAATAAAATTAAAAGAGATATGGATATTTATAAGCAAAAGAAATTGTATCCAGCACCACCGGGTTCCCTAGGCAACCAACAGCGAAGAGCCAATCAACGGTTTGATAATGCTAGTAATGTCAATATGCAAGTGGATGAGATGATTCCTTTAGAGGGGGCATGCCCAAGGCAATCCGAACACATTCAAAACCAGATCATGAGGAAGCGTCTCCCTTTGTGGAGACAACAGGACACCAGGGAAGCACATTTTAAGCAAGGAGCCCGTCCGAAACAAACCAACAGTTATTACAGGAGATAACTGAACAGTTGGATGGTGTTTTTCCGTACCATAGTGGACTTGTCTCTGTAACTGAAGAAGGAACTTTGAAACTGTAAGTAATGTAATGTCTATGAATTTGGACATTATTGAAAATACCCTGGGTGACTTTAAAATGTGCAATTATTCAACAAAAGTTCTTAACACTGAACAAGCTGACATTTTGTCAAAGGGCTTTACTTTTGTACAAGCCCGACGAGCAAATGCAATTGATGTATTATGTGATTTAAAATTGTTTATGAGAAAGTTAAATCTTAAAATGTTATTTAATGAATCACATGTTAATAGAAATTCACTAAACCGGCCCAGTGTATTCACTCCACCCCTGATTAACCCCATTTCAACTTTTATTTTAAATAGTAGGAATGGGTGTAATTTTTCAAATGTTACTGATTATGAGAATGCCCTACTTCATGATTTGGTTGATGATGGTCATATTCAATGGATAATGAAACCCGATAAGGGTGGTGGGGTGGTTGTTATGAACTCAGTTGATTATCAGTAAAAAATCAATGCCTTGCTCTTTACTGATAAATATTGCGAAGTGTCAAGAAACGAAATCAATGTGGCATTTCAAAGTATAGATTTACTTTTGTATGATATGCTTTTGCAATATGAGATTAACAAGGATGATTATGATTTTATGCTGAATAACAAACCAGCTCTAGCTAGTATTTTTGATATACCAAAAATACATAAATGTCTTGAACACCCACCTTTTAGACCGATAGTTGATGGGTGTAGATCTGAAACTTACTTTATTGCAAAATGGATTATTAACAAGATAAAAAAATTGTATATCAAATAATACTAATATATTAAAGGACTCCTGGCAGTTTTAGGAGAAATTAAATAGTATACTTTACAGTGAAACTGGATTTTTTGTGACCATGGATGTCCATGATCTATTTTCTGTTATACCCCATGAATTGGGTTTAGTTAGGAATTATATTCTACAAAAATATTAAATAACACTACAGTGAATGCCTGTGCATCCCTTATGGAAGTAATTTTGAAAATAATTTCATTTATTTTGAAGGCCAAAACTTATAAATAGACTACTAGTGTGGCAATGAGGGTGGCATGCGCCCCCAGTTTTGCAAATTATGTTATGGCCCACTGGGAATCCAAGTATACTTTACATAGTGTGTATTCTAAATGTTGGTCCATATATTTTAGATTTTTGGACAATGTTTTTATATATTGGATTGCTACTGTGGACAAACTGAATGAATTCTTACTATACATAGATAATACTGTTGATTTTTTGAGTTTCTCCTCCCATTACCATCCAGATACCATTTCCTTTTTAGATGTTGAGGTTGGAAAAGATTTTGAAAATCAATGTTTTTATTCTAATTTATACAGGAAACCAACTTTTTCCAACACTTATCGACATTAATCTAGTTGGCATCCCGATCATCAAAAAAAGCAGTAGTAAAAGGGCAGCTTGTTCAGGCAGCCAAAATGGTTTCCAAAAATGATCAGTTTGTTCGAGAAGCCAATAAAATAGTTGCTATGTTTCAAAGAAGGGCTTACACAGAAGGTTTATTAAATAGGGTATACAATGACATTATTACAAAAAGGGGAAATGGTACATTTTTACCCATATTGGGTTGTCAGTTGACTGATAAAAATGACAATGTTAACAGTATACAGTCAAAGGACACTTTTCATGTAATACATCCAGTGTTGTTTACCTTGTGCAATGTAATTAATGTTTAGCATTTTATATTGGAAAAACAAGTAGGGCTTTTAAAAAGCGAATATATGAACATGTTTTAGACATTAAAAACAAAAAATGCACAAATGCACTTTATAGGCATGTAGAAAAAAATTGACAATCATAGTTTTAACTTATAGAACAGGTACAAAAGGATTTACAAGGGTGGGTAATGAATTAACATTTGGACAAACAGGAATTAAGATGGCAGATTTTTTGGGATGCCTGTAAATATCCTGGATTAAACGATAGTTGTTCTATTACCCCCCTGTTAAAATTATTGGCATACAGTATAAAACACATTTGTATTTTGTAATGTTTTTAGCAATTCGTTGGTTTTGCTTTAATTTATTTATTAAATAAGCCATGTGATTAGTTAGTGAGGGGCATATATTGGATAGGATTTTGATTAATTGATGTTGTTCTGATGAGGTTTACTAAAGCACTTAACAACTGCTTTATTTGGTGAATAAAGAGTTTTAACTGACTTTTTGCTGTTCTTCTGGAGTTTGTTCTGCAACGCTTGTTCCTGATTATTTCCTGGTGTTTTTGGACTGCTTAATATTGCTGTAACACTGCTGTAATGGGCTGGCTTGAACTCCCTCACCTCCTTCAATGGTATCAACTCACACTCGCCCACAAACTAATAAGCCATCCACTAAAAGTCCCATCCCTCCAGAATCTACTTCAACCCTATCTTACCACCAGACCATTAAGATCCAGCAACAAAAAACACTTACAGGTTACTGGAGCCAATAACTCTGCTGGAGAAGGACTATTCTCCTGCACTACAGCCAAATTATAGAACTCCCTCCCACCCACAATTACCTCTGTAACATCTTGCACCCACTTCAAATCTTTACTAAAAGCGCACCTAAAAACTTGCTGGCTATGCCCTTGCAACTCCCCCTCTAATAGCACCCACTCCATCCACACACTACCTCTCTTTCCACCTGGCTAACTACCTTGATTACAGCAGCTCGGATGCTCATAAGCCTAGCTACTTATTATACAGTAGGAACTTCTTATTGTAACAATTGTTAATGTCTGTTATGTACCTTGGAATGACAAGGATTCTAGTTGTATACTGATGTATTATGTTCTACATCTGTAATTAGGTTTTAAATCTTTAACTGCTATATTCTCCAACTGTAATTATGTCTGTAACATTTTAAGTGTGGAGCTTTTGTACCCGGGCCTCCACTGAAAACGGACTTACATCCAGTCAGACTCTCCTGGTCAACAAATGTAAATAAATAAATAAATAAACACACTTGAGTCATTTGATAGCACAGTAGCCTTTGCATTGACAGACATACCCTGGAGGATGTCCAACATTCATATGGCAGGAAGAGAGGAGAAAGGCTAGGAGTGTTGTAGTGTGGGTAAGAACTTTTAATGTTGGCAGTATGATTGATATAGGGACAGAGCTAGCTGATATGATGGCCAGAGGAAGGTGGATATATTGTGTGTGCAAGAGACTAGATGGAAGGGGAGTATGGCTAGGTGTATCAGAGGCAGGTCACAATTGTGTATCAGGGGTAGGGGTTATCCTGAAGGAACAGTATGCCAAGAGTGTTTTTGGAGGATGACATAAGTGACTGATAGAGTGATTTTTATGAATCTGGAAATTGATGGTATAATGATGAATGTTGTTAGTGCATATGCTACGCAAGTTGGTTGTGTGATGGATGAGAAAGAGAAATGTGAAGTCAGTAGGATGATGTGGTGATGACTGTACCCAAGGGTGAGAGAGTGGTGATTGCAGCAGATTTCAATAGCCATGTTGGTGAAGGGAACAGAGGGGATAAGGAAGGGATGGGTATGTAGGGTGTTAAGCGAAGGAATGCAGACGGTGAGATGGTAGTGGATTTTACAAAAAGAATGGACATGGCTGTGGTAAATACATACTATAACAAGAAGGAGGAGCATAGGGAGACATACAAGAGGAAAGAGGGAGGCGCATAGGGTGACATACAAGAGTGGAGGGAGATGCACACAGGTGGAATATATTCAATGTAAGAGGGCCAGTTTGAAGGAGATTGGAGACTGTAAAGTGGTGACAGGGGAAAGTGTAGTTAGGCAGCAGAGACTGTTGGTCTGTAAGATGACATTGGTGATCAAGAAGAGGAGGAGTGTGAGGCCAGCATCAAGTATCAAATGGTGGGAACTGGAAAAGGGTGACTGTGAGATGGAGTTCAGGGAAGAGTTAAGACAGGCACTGGATGGGAGTGATGATTTACCAAATATCTGGGTACGTACAGCAGAGCTAGTAAAGGAGAAAGCTAGAAAGGTGTGACATGTGGATGGAGGAAGAAGTACACGGACACCTGATGGTGGACTGAGGAAGTACAGGACAGTATAGCGTGAAAGAGGTTGGGGATGAAGGAGTGGGATTGTCAGAGAGATGAGGAGAGTAGATAGGAGTATAAGGAGATGAGGTGCATGGCAAAGAAAGAGGTAGCAAAAGCTAAGGATGAGACATATGAAGACATGTATGACAGGTTGCACACTAAGGATGGATGAAAGGATTTGTACCGATTGGCTAGACAGAGGGACTGAGCTAAGAAATATGTGCAACAGATAAGGGTGATAATGGATAATGAGGGAAACATACACAAGCGAGGAGAGTCTGCTGAGCAGATGGACAGAGTACTTTGAAAGGCTAATGAATGAAGAGAATGAGAGACAGATGGTTGGATGATGTGGGTATGGTGAATCAGGAAGTGCAACAGCTTACCAAGGAGGAAGTAAGGATAGCTATGAAGAGGATGAATACTGGAAAGCCTGTTGGTCCACATGCCATACCTGTGGTAGCATGGAGGTATTTAGGGGAAATAACAGTGGTGTTTTTAACCAGATTGTTTAATGATATCTTGGAAAGTGAGAGGTTGCTTGTTGATTGGAGAGAAAGTGTTAAGGTACCGTTTTAAGAATAAGGTTGATGTGCAGAGCTATAGTAACTACAGAGAGATAACATTAATCAGTCACAGCATGAAGTCATGGAAAGAGTAGTGGAGGTTAAGCAGGGAGGCAATGAGTAGTGGTCAGCAGTATGTTTTTTATGCCAGGTAAGAGCACTACAAATGCAATGTTTGCTCTGAGAGTGTTGATGGAGTAGTACAGAGAAAGTCAGGAGTTGCTTTGTGTCTTTCTAGATGAAGAGAAAGCACATAGCAGGGTGCCTAGAGAGGAGTTGTGGTATTGTATGAGGAAGTAATGAGTAGCAGAGATATATGTAAGACTGGTACAGGATATGTACAAGGGTGGCTTGACAGAGGTGAGGTCTGTGGTGGGAGTGACAGATGCATTTAAGGTGGAGGTGGGATGACATCAGGGATCAGCTGTGAGCTCTTTCTTATTTGCAATGGTGATGGACAGGTTGACAGGCAAGATCATACAGGAGTCTCCGTTGACTATGATGTTTGCAGATGACATTGTGATCTGTACTGAGAGTAGGGAACAGATTTAGGAGATCCTGTAGAGGTGGAAATATGCTCTAGAGAGGTGGGGAAGGAAGGTCAGCAGGACTAAGACAGAATATCTGTGTGTGAATGAGAAGGAAGGTAATGGAATGTTGAGGATGCACAGAGTAGAGTTGGCAAAGGTGGATGAGTTTAAATGACTGGGATCAACATTTCAGAGTAATGACAACTGTGGAAGACAGGTGAAGAAGAGAGTACAGGCAAGATGGAGAGGGTGAAGAAGAGTGTCAGTACTGATTTGTGACAGACGAATACCAGTAAAAGTGAAAGGGAGGTCTACAACAGGGTAGTGAGACCAGCTATGTTATATGGGTTGGAGACAGTGTAATTTACAAAAAGGCAGGCGTTAGAAATGGATGTGGCAGAGTTACATATGTTAGGATCTGCACTGGTTGTGATGAGGGTGGACAGGATTAGCAATTTGTATATGATACGGTCAGCCCATGTTGGACGATTGTGAGCCAAAGCCAGAGAGTCAAGATTACATTGGTTTGGACAGGTGCTGCAGAGTGATGCTGAGTATATTGGGAAAAGGATGGTAAGGATGAAGTTGCCAGGTAAGAGGAAAAGAGAAAGGCCTCGGATCAGGTTTCTGGATGTGCAGAGAGAGGGCATGCAGGTGGTTGGTATGCCAGAGCAGGATGCAGAGGACAGGCAGAAATGGCAACATATGAGCTGCTGTGTCAACCCCTAACAGGAACAGCCAGAAGAAAAATAAGATGTTGTAATGTCAGTCTTCACAGATTTGCCAATGATTTACCAGACATAACACAATTGTATGAATAAATGACTACAAATATGAGGCCCACATATGGTCAGTGTGCATAACACTGGACAGTTTAATGGTATGAGCTCAGTATATCACATGTAGTTCAACACACATGTGCAACAGTACTTTTCTATGCAAATAACATGTATAGGACTCTCACATTTCTCAGATAGCCAAGTATATCATAGTTGTATTCACAAGTAAGATATGGATATGTACGACATCGTAGTAGCTGGGCTAGCATTGTCACAGTCAGTATTGTTCAACACACACTACAGTAGAATTCATATGTGAGCCATTCTTTCCTGGGGTTACTCAGGGGCTTAACCTATGATCTATGTCACTGCAGACAGACCCAGATGCTATGGGCATAGGTTCTGATCAGCAATATATCAGTACAGCAAGTCTTGTTGAGACATATATATTACAGTTCCTAGTTCCCATTCTTACATACCCCCTACTGCATTCCATTATATGCTTACTTGTTTGACATACCTGTCTGCTTTATTCAAGTGTAGCTGGCTATGTCCTGCTTGTTTTTTCTTTTTCTTTTTGCTCTCTCTCTCTCTCTCTCTCTCTCTCTCTTTGTCTCAAGGATGTAGGATGTACATCTGTTTTGCATAACCAGCAGCTTGCCTTTTGTAGGTAATGCTCATGAGCAGCGGATGGTCTGTGCACCAATTGGTGCCCCCACTTGATAATTGGATGCAGGACAGCTGTGTTGTTATTCATATAGCCAATGGCATGGCAACATACTTCTATCATTGAGTACATCATGTGAACATTGGCCCTTTTCCTTGCCAATGAGGAGAACTTCTTGGAGGTGTGTGAACAACAGCATCACAGAGGGTATTTGGAAATACCTCTTACAACCAAAACTGTGGAGACAGGCCAACAAAATGGGGGAAAATATTCCAGACATAGGGACAGAATGTAAGTATTGCTGTTATACATTTGGATTAATGCTAGTCTAACAGGGTTTGTGTGGACATGGAGTTTCTGCATGATTTTATCTCTGACAGTGTTATGTGTTTGACATAAATCTCACCTGCAGGGCTATCCACAGAATGGCCAGAATTTGAACTCCTATGTTTGATGTGTTCCTTAGACAATTTTTGTCTTTGGAAAATCAGTAGCATACTCTGGGGATTGCAGCCTGTAACTGTAACATCCATTTGTGTTTCTGACCTCATATCCCTCAGAAAAGATATGTTACAACTAATCCTGTTACAACAGCAACATTCTCAGTTTATAACAGTAATATTTCAAATATGCCCCTGTTTTTGGGCTTCTGTCCCACAATTATATCAGGCTTTGTCCAGATGTCATGTAGTAAGAGGTTGATAGGTACGGTATATGATTATTTAGTGCCTACATTCCTGACATTATCCCAGTGATGTATCAGACTGCCAGACATGTTATGTAGAAGAGGCCTTATATATGAGGGGAAAGTCTAGGCATTCTGTGGGACTCTGTACAGTTGAGAGGTTTGTGTATTTCTGGCAATTGATGACAGACTGTCAGGATTGTGTAGCAGTGTATTGTGTCAATGTTATTTGCCCTGTGTAGGGAGGGTGTGGATGTAAGTGTTATGTCTCCTTTTCTATCTGCCTGTGCATGCAGCTTCTGTTTCTGGTGGTCTATCAGCTGTATATGCTTGTAGAAGTAGACTGAGACATGTCCCATACCATGTTCAGGTGTCATAGTACACTCTGAATTGGGCCAGTATATCTGGGGGTAGTGTGTGAGTGGCAAACACGTTGAGATGTTTTTGTTCACACAGTCCTTATACTGTACTGTTCCTTTGGCTTACCAGTATGTCACTATGTCTGTGGTTGAATTGATTGTGGGTATGCACTTTCACACTGGCATCTGTTTTTCAGTGCTGTGACATCCCTGTAGTGCCTGATATATTTGTCATTACATGTGTAATTCCCCCTAGCAGATTTGGGTTAGTGTTGTGTTAGTCTGACTGTAGTTTGGACAGTGGTTGGTGACATGCTTAGCAGCTGAGTGTAGTTTCCCTAATGTGATGTTATGTCTGCATATTTGTAGGACGTACTGTTGCCTGGGCCCCCATAAGTGTTGTGCATTTCTGACACATCAGTGGGCTGATGTAAGGATTTCAGTCACTAACTAGTAGGAAGTAATTGAGTGTTGGACTTGTGCTATTTCAGTCAATATGGTTGGGAGGGTGGCCCAATGGTTAAGGTGTTTGCCTTACAAACACAAGGTGCAAGTTTTGAGTTTCACAAGGGATAATTGGCTAGGCTTAAAATGGCTTGCAAGGGCAGTTAGCTTAGTACTAACATATGAACCTATGAACCTATATATGTTAGGACAGACATGAGGGTGTTACTGCAGCAACTATGCCAATTTATCTACTCCAGTATTTCAGATATGTCATAATTTCCAAGGCTTTCTCCTCCCACTTTGTCAGGTCTGGTCCAGATTCATTGCACTAAGGGGTTCTGAGCCTACTCTGGACTATCTAGGTTGTTGCAGTATGTCCAGGTTTATTGTTCATATTTCTGGTCTGTTCCCCAGATGCATTATTTTCATACCCCTGGTAAATCTCTGGGATGATCTGAAAATTTTTAACAGTAAATGATGACATACATTTCGGTTTCAGAACTCACATCCTTCAGAACATGTATGCTGAAAGAAAACCCTGTCACTCTGGCAACATTCTACATTTATAAGAGCGATATTTAAAATATGTCCCTAGTTTTGTCCCATTGTCCCCCCATTTGGACAACCTTGGATCAGATTTCTTGCAGTAAGAGGTTAGTAGGTATGGTTCTGAGGTATGACTCCACTACGTTATGAGTATATATATATATATATATATATATATATATATATATATATATATATATATATATATATATATATATATATATAGGTATATATATATATATATATATATATATATATATATATATATATATATATATATGTGTGTGTGTGTGTACACAGAGACACACACAAACACACATATACAGACACACACAGGCACACGCACACACACACACACAACATATATATATATATATATATATATATATATATATATATATATATATATATTTAGATATGTATATGTGTATATTTTATATGTATATCACTATTTATATGTATATATTTTTCCATATATATGTGTCTCCATACATAAATAAATGTGTATATGAATAAATAAGAAACTTGACTGATTCTATGGAATCTTTTCCCTACTGTTGAATGAACATATGTTGGAAAAAGTATCCACAATTCTACAGCTCAAATGGTATAGTGGTACCTTACTTTGACTATGGTGTACAGGGCTCTGGGTTCAAGAAGTGGCAGGGCTGATAATCTTGTTTCTCTTATTCCCACTTACAACTGCTTACTCATGCTTACACCTGCACTAATTCTTTAAAAGAAAAGAAAAAGGGTTGATAGGAAAGTGGTGAAAAAGGGCCATGCAGAAGGAATAACAATATGAAAGATAGCTACAGAGGTGCAGGATGGGTGTACGGAAGGTCCATAGTTGTCCATTTCTTTATACAGCAACAGTGGTGCTTTTGTACAGAATTTGGAGGTGAATTTGGACACCCAAACCCCAGAGAGAGGGGTGAGGACAACAGAAATGTGTTGTTAAACCTGCTAGCTGAGCATTGCTAACCATTACTCACAGTTCATTCTCATAATATACCACACTAATGACTTCATTTAGTATATGTATATGATTTCCATTAAATGACATGGCTGTATGTGCTTTCATTACAGTGGCAAGTGGTGTAAGTATACTGTACTGTATGGGACACATGTATACACAGATGTTTTCACATGTTATATGCACTCACACTTCCATTTTACACCAGCTTCACTGCCCTCAGTAACAAAAATAACTCATCACATATTTTATATGAACATAGTACTTTTAACACTGCTTTCCCATGTAAATTTAGATTGCTTGTTGTAATACTTGAACCATGTATGCTTGCATGCAAAGCTGGGACTCTGTCCACTACACTATCTTGGTTTGGGAATCTGAGTTATATATTTTTATTCATCACCTATTGGACATTAATATTATATTACTATATTAAATGGAGAGTATTGAGGCTTTTGGCTATGTCATTGAGGACTGCTGTCATGACATAATGGCATACATCTAGCTGGAAGTTGTGGCTCTGTTTTTTCATTTAATGCTTCTTAGAATTCATGAATAGCCAGTGAAATGTGGGGGTAGTTTATTTCATTGTTATTCGGTTACTGCCTTATATAAGTTGTACATATTGGATTATTTTCTGCTTAAACTCTGAGCTTTGGCCAGCTAAGACCTACATGCAATCAAATCAACTGGAAGTATAAGTGAATTTAAGTAAATCTTTATCTGCACTTTTTTCAAATAATACAGCATTTAAATTGATTTATTTGTGTTGCATTGAATACTATCTAGCTGGAAGTTGTGGCTCTGTTTTTTCAGTTAATGCTTGTTAGAATTCTTGAATAGCCAGTGATAAGTGGGAGTATCTGCACTTTTTTCAAATAATACAGCATTTAAATTGATTTATTTGTGTGGCACTGAATACTATCTAGCTGGAAGTTGTGGTTCTGTTTTTTCAGTTAATGCTTGTTAGAATTCTTGAATAGCCAGTGATAAGTGGGGGTATCTGCACTTTGTTTCAAATAATACAGCATTTAAATTGATTTATTTGTGTTGCATTGAATACTATCTAGCTGGATGTTGTGGCTCTGTTTTTTCAGTTAGTTTCACACCCACCCTCCCTGCTTTTGTTTTGGTGTTAATCTTGGTGGCTTTGAAACTGCCCAACCCTCTTGTAAATTTGCATTTGGATACTCCTCCTGGGCCCATCTCATTTGCTCACCCAAAAAAAATTGCACTTTTTTCATCTGCTTTTACTGTATTTGCGTTTCTTCCTACTTTAGTTTGCTTTTGCATCATCTTAAAAGTACTCGATTGTATTTATTACTGCTTGGTGTAATTATCATTCTAAGCCTTTTGGTTTAAGCACTTGGGCTTCAGACCAATTGTTTTACATTAAGAAGGTTCATGGTCTGCACTCTTGTGGGAGGAGAGGCTGGACTCTGCCCTTCTGAGCTGGGAATTTCTGGTTAAAGGCTTAGAGTGGCTGCATATTTGAACTGTTTCTTACTGAAATTGGTGCACTTTGTTTGCTGTAGCATAGACTAGATCCAGGCCTGCTGAATCTAGCTTTGTTTGCATAACCTGAGCACTAATCCAGGCCTTCTTAAAAGTATTCATTTGCATTTATTACTGCTTGGTAGTAACCTGATAAAAGTGTAGCTATCATTCTAAGCCTTTTGTTTAAGCACTTGGGCTTCAGACCAGTTGTTTTACATTAAGAAGGTTTTTGGTCTGCACTGTTGTGGCAGGACAGGTAGCTTACATCCTTCTAAGTTGGGAATTGCTGATTGAAGGCTCAGTGTCTATTATTCTAAAAGTGTATTAGTTCTGGTTTAAGCACTTGGGCTTCAGGCCAGTTATTTTACATTAAGAAGGTTTGTGGTCTGCACTCTTGTGGGAGGACAGGCTGGACTCTGCCCTTCTGAGCTGGGAATTTCTGGTTAAAGGCTTAGAGTGGCTGCATATTTGAACTGTTTCTTACTGAAATTGGTAGGTCTTGTTTGCTGTAGCATAGACTACATACAGGCCTGCTGAATCTAGCTTTGTTTGCATAACTTGAGCACTAATCCAGGCCTTCTTAAAAGTATTCAATTGTAATTATTACTGCTTGGTAGTAACCAGATTAAAGTGTAGCTATCATACTAAGGATTTTGGTTTAAGCACTTGGGCTTCAAACCAGTTGTTTTACATTATGAAGATTTGTGGTCTGCACTGTTGTGGCAGGACAGGTAGCTTACATCCTTCTAAGTTGGGAACTGCTGATTGAAGGCTCAGTGTCTGTTATTCTAAAAGTGTATTAGTTCTGGTTTAAGCAATTGGGCTTCCGGCCAGTTATTTTACATTAGGAAGGTTCGTGGTCTGCACTCTTGTGGGAGGAGAGGCTGGACTCTGCCCTTCTGAGCTGGGAATTTCTGGTTAAAGGCTTATAGTGCCTGCATATTTGAACTGGTTCTTACTGAAATTGGTGCACCTTGTTTGCTGTAGCATAGACTAGATCCAGGCCTGCTGAATCTAGCTTTGTTTGTATAACTTGAGCACTAATCCAGGCTTTCTTTTTTGGAGAAGGTTCCCTAGCACCCCAGTAGCAGGAGAGTGCAGTTAGAACTTGTCTGATTGAAGACTACAGGAACAGGGCCAGTTTTGAGATTTCTTTACTGGTTAATTGGGTAATTTGTTTAAAAGCCTTTTCTGATTGCTTGTAGTCATCTAAAGCTGTTTTAAGTGTATGTTTTACTGTTTGTAGTCATTTAAAGCTGTTTTAAGTATATTTTTTACTGTTTTTGCCTTATCTTTAAAAAAATTCCTTGTTTTCCACCTTTCTAAGCTAGTATAGTCCAGTTTTCAGGCTAGTGCTGAATTCAGGGCTGTGTTACTATTTTCTGAGTTGCCCATACCTTACTTGGATAGAGGGAGGTTTCTCTGTTCACCTGTGAGAGAGGGAGCTTTGAGCAGCCATCTGTCCCTGAAGGACTGGTTCCAGCCCAGAAGTTAGTAGTTTATAGGCCATTTTGGGATAATTTCTATTGCTTTCATTTCCCTGCTGTAAAACACATTTGCACGGTTCTGCACGTCCGGGCAGCACCGGTTAGCTAGGGCTAAATTTATCCCGGCTCCACCAAGTCTCCTCTTCAGTTTTTCCCTTGACAGTAGTCTAACTCTCAACCTAAGCACTTAAAAAGCATCCTACAGTCCAGCACTTGCTCAGACCTAATAGCAAGCACTAATATACCCCGGCACTTGATTGCCCAGCAGGGCAAGGCTCAATATTCACTCACCAACCAACCGACTAAGCAGCTCACCCTACTATTCAGGCATGACCAAAGGGCAATTTCAGGTATACTGTCCAGTCCAACTGGTGAACCTGGGTATCCTGAGGCAATGTTACAACTGCCTCATGTACACAGACAACCCTCTCCTTCTACCACAAAAATTAACATATGCAAGGGATGCAATTATATAGCTAAATTGGAGGCTAAGCTCTCTCCACCCAAGACTGAACAAGCAGTCATGAGGAGAAGGTTAACACTTGCACCACACCTCCAGCCTCACATAGACATTCTAAACCAGCACTGGCAAAAAATACATATAAATACACAAAATCATACTCGGAGGCTCTAAATAAAAACCTGCAAAAGCATCACAGACCTCCAAAGCAGACACCCAAAAAAACTGCACCTCCCATCACAAACCAGACAACACATAAAGCACAAAATCAGTATGCTGCACAATCACAGCCCTTAAGATGAAATAACATACCTACCACACTAGTAATAGGTGACTCTATAGTCAGGCACACTGATGTCCTACTCACTAGGCTGGACAAGGAGAAGGTTACTGTTAGCTGCCTGTTGGGAGCCAGAATCCGCCATCTAACACAAGCACTCAGGTCACTCCAGAACAAGTACAGATATGACTCTGTCATTGTTCATGTTGGTGTGAATGACCTGAGGCATACCTCGCTGGACTACATGAAAAGAGACATGGAAGAGCTCTCTGATCATGTAGCCCAGGTGGGTATGACCATGACCCTGAGTAGCATCCTGCCCTCACCAAGAATGATACCACAGTATAAAGAAAAAATATCAATTTCAACAATTGGATAAGCTTCTGGTGTCATTCAAAGGGGATCTAGTGTCTGTCAGCCTGGGACGACATGCTTGACAGGCCTCGGTGCTTCACAAAAGACGGCTTGCACCTGTCACCCTTAGGCTTTCGAATACTGGCCAAGGCTCTTGCTGCCCCCATAGTGCCTTTTTTAGGCAAGGCTCAAAAGTCAAACCCACCTCCGTAAACAGCACAAATAAAAAAAATGAGGGTTATGCTACTCAACACCAGGAGTTTAAATCTCAAGATGCATGTGCTCAAAGCACTCCTCAGTATGGAGAACGTCAACATCTGTGCAGTAACTGAAACCTGGTTCAAGGCTCCACAGAGCACCCCAGCACTACTGGGCTACAACTCATACCACACATTTTGGACACAGAACATGTACCGAAACACAAAAGGAAGGGGTGTATCCATATTCATCAAGGATACCTACACCTCCAGGTTAGTGGCACAGCATGATACCTCCGAGATCATCCATGTGCAACTAACATCAGGCAAATCTGAAATGCAAATTGTGGCCTGCTACAGATCACCCTCCATGACCAGGACCACCACTCCACCTTTCTGGAGACACTGGAAAACATGAAGATCCTACAGAACACCCTGATATTGGGCGGGTTCAATTACACTACCTTTAACTGGAAAAACTACTCAAGTACAGACTCCCAGGTCCAGCGCTTCCTGGAATTTATCAACTCAAATGCCCTGGATCAGCTGGTAAACTCCCCTACCAGAGGTGAAAACATATTGGACCTGGTCATCACCAACATGGGCGACAGGTGTTCCACACCAGAGGTCAACCTGTCACTGGTTAGATCAGACCATAAACTAATCACTCTGGATGTCTACACCACACCACCACCTCCAACCAAGGAAATCACAGTGAAAAACTTTTCTATAGCAAACTTCACCTTACTTAAGACAAAGGTGGTAAGTTTCACAGCCCCCACGCTAAAGGATAACAGTGTCCAAGGTGCAGGAACATTTACAAATGCACTCTTTGAGCACCTACAAGGATGCATGGAATGTGCCATCCCTAGCAAAACCAAAACTCACTCCCCTAGGAGAAGGAAACCAGTCTGGTGGACCCCTGCCATAAACAGGCTATACAATAGAAGGAGGAAACTAGTTCAGAAAAAAAGCAAATCCCAAGAAGGAAAGACATCCCTGATCAGTATCAGTAAGAAACTAAGGTCCCTCATAAAATCCTCCAAGGCTAACTTTGAAAGAAAAATAGCCAAGGATTTGAAAGATAACCACAAAGCCTTCTTTAGCTATGTCAAGAATCTAAGTGGCAACTCACAGATATGCTCTGTGCTAGTGCAAAATAGCACAAAATATACTGAACCCACTGATATTGCCAACATCCTGGCAGATAGATTCAGTGCAAACGTCACCCCCCACTCACCCCCAAAACGGCCCACAACAGTAACAGAAAAGCGCAGTGTCCCGAAAATCACAGACACATAGGTGAAAACAGCCCTTTCAAAAGCCAAAAGCACAGTGTCAGTGGGGCCAGATGGTGTCCCAGGCTACATCTTGCACGAACTACAGAACAAACTAACCCCACACTTAAACACACTGTTCAACCTCAGCCTCTCCACAGGCTATGTGCCTATAGAATGGTGCACAGCAACAGTTCTTCCTCTCCACAAAGGAGGGGCCACAACTGACCCTGGAAACTATCACCCCATAAGCCTGACTAACCTGGTCTGCAAGGCTATGGAGCGCATCATCATGCAACTCATTAACAAAGACATTGGGAACCTCCAAACACTTGACCTGACGCAGTTCTGCTTTGTTAAGGGCAGATCATGCCTACTAAACCAGGTTGACTTCTTCGAGACAGTCACCAAGGCCATAGATGAAGGGAAGGTAGTTCACACAGCCTACCTTGACCTCGCCAAGGCTTTTGACACCACCCCCCACTCAGGAATTATAGAAAAAACTCACCAGCCTGAACATAAATCCCTATGTCATGAGATGGGTTGCCAACTGGCTTACAGACAGAACTCACACGGTAAGAATAGTGGGCTCCAGGTCCGACTCTAAACCAGTCACAAGTGGTGTCCCACAAGGCTCGGTCCTGGGACCCCTACTGTCTGGCATATACTTCTCAGAAGTACAGGCAAACACAGGAGCACTATGGCTAACCAAGTGCACCGATGACTGCAAACTGGGAGCCATAATTGACTCTCCGGCTGACACAGACATTCTCCAAAAGGGCCTTACTGAGACGGACACCTGGTGTCAAAGTCATGGTCTCAAGCTAAATGCCAAAAAATGCATAGTCATCCCGTTTGGGAAAAACAAATCACCCATGAATTACCGGGTCTACCTGATAATGCCGACACACCAAAACACCGACAACGAAATAACCAACACCACAAAACCGAAAGTTCAAAAACACGAAACTTCACATTCCCAACAAACCACAATCCCGACAATCAACAAACCAAATACCTTTTCCGAAAAACACACACACAACACAAGCACACCAAAAACCTTACACACCTACACTAAACCTTACATACACAACTATCTATCCCCTAACCTTAACCCAAACCCTAACCCTTAAGTCTGTCACTATCACACACTTATCTTACCTTACCCGCAACCTAACCCTAACTCACTTAATCTGCCCCAAACTCTAAAGTCCATCACTATTGCACACTTACCTCACACGCACCTTAACTCACTTAATCCACCCCTAAACCTAAAGTCTGTCACTATCGCACACTTACCTGACCCGCACCCTAACCCTAACTTCCGTCACTATCACACACTTAACTTTCCCGCACCCTGACCCTAATGTCCATCCCTATCACACACTTACCTTAACATTTCGGTGTTCTCAGCATCAGGATTTTCAACTGTTGCTCTTCTCCATTGTCGATCTTCCAGTTTTGGTTATCTCGTTGTCATTCTTCTCAGCTTTTGGCAGAATCAGGTAGACCTGAATTACCACATAGATGGCAGGACCCTTAATACAGAAGAGGCAATAAAAGATCTGGGGACCCAGGTAGATATTAATCTCTCCTTTGACAATCATATTGCCAAAGTAGTTAGGAAATCCTTCTATGTAGCCCATCTAATTACTAAAGGATTTGCATCTAGAAATAAAGAGGTTATAGTGCCCCTCTACAAGTCACTCATCAGACCCATCATAGAGTACAATGCCCCATTTGGGATGTACCTTACAAGACACTTCCAACAGCTGGAAAGACCACAAAAGTACCTCACCAAGAGGATTACTGGTCTCAAACATATGTCCTATGCAGCCCAACTGGAAAAACTCCAGCTGTACTCAGTGGCATATTTTTTACTCAGAGGTGATCTCTGCTTGACTTACAAAGCCATGTCCAACTCAGAATTGATGGACATGCTCTACCTAAAGAAATGCAAGTCACTGTGAGCCACTCGCTCTAGTGAGCTAAACCTCACTACAACAATAAATAGAACATACTGGAGGGATATATTCCTGTCACAGAGACTCCCCATGCTTTGGAACAAAATTCCTAACTACATTAGGCAGAGCCCCTCACTAACACTCTTCAAGAGAAACCTTGATGAGTGGATGGGTAACAAAAAATACACCCCTGGGATCACTTCATTGGATCTTTTTGACAGAGGCTCAGTTAATTAATCAATGGGGTGGTGAAAGCTGAAACACTCTGACTAGGCTTATAAATGCCCTTGGGCAGATAGCCTAGTACCTACCTATAAACCTATGAATCTATTTCAGTTTCAGACTTGTATCCTTCTGAACATTAATGCTAATGCATAACCTGTTTTCTATCAACTTTCTGTCTTTCCTCTGTGCATATGGGATGATACTGGTGCTCAGGCTCTGGTTGACTACACTGCAGAATGGGGCTGAGGGCCCATGACTGTGTTCATGTTGGATGAAGCCAGGAATGGTATCTGGCCTATGGAGACCTCTATGTGTTGCCTTTGAGAGGGCATTACAGACATGCTTCCTGATCATGAGGAGAGGGGGCAGGTGCTGTACCTGCACATGTGTACCTATGGGGGGAAAGAGGGGTGATGTTTACACTTCACCTGTCTGCAGCTGGTTGCCTGTATCCATGGCAGATGTGTATGTGGTGTTATTGACCACCATTACAGAGCAGATATGTGTGTTGCCTCTGGAATTGCAGACACACGTCTGGAAGGCCTAGTGATTGGCCTTGGTGGATGTCTCCAGTTTGCACTCAAAGACAGCCTTAGGGTATATCACCTGTGACCTTATTTGCTTGTGCAGAACAAGGTAACATGCATTCTAATGAGGCACCTTTTCCTTGTTGGCCCAAACTGCAATTATTTCCACCTATGATGGTAGTTGTGTATTGTTGCTGTCCACCACAGGCATTCAGCCTACCTTGAGGGGGTTGATGTTGTCCTGTCAGGCATTGCTGAGGCCATAAAGCTATGTAGTTGCCCACCTAGTATTGTGGTGTGGGCCTGAACACCGCTGATAGTTCCAACATATGGAATGCCCTTCATGTGGGCCTTGCCCATTTTCCTTGCCTGTGTTGGGGACATTACTGAGGTGTGGGGGCTACAGCTTCATAGACAGTAGTTGGAAATACCTCACAGGACAGGACATGTGGAGACAGCCCAACAAAATGGGGGACAAAGCTCCAGAATTTGGTACAGATTGTATGCCATTAGTGCTCTTATACACATGGAGGTTTGCTAGATTGACAGGGTTCATATAGACATGCATTTACTGGGTGACTTGACATCTGACAGTGATATGCCTCTGACATACCTCTCAACTGGCATGTTGTCCACAGACTGGCCAGATGCTTGCCTGTTATGTTTAGTCTGCTCCTCGAACAATGTCTGTTTTTATGGGGTTGGTGGGATAATGTGAGGATTGTAGTCAGTAACTGTAGACATCCATTGGTGTTCCAGACATCATATCCTTCATGGATGTTATGTTACAACAACACGTGTAACACCAGCTACTGTTTCAGTTCGTAACACCATTATGTGTGATATGTCCCTCTCTCCAACCCCCTGTCCCACAAGTACATCATGCATTGTCCAGATGTCCTGCACTATGAGGTGCAGAGGTATGGTATATCATTAATTACCAACTGCACTTCAGTTATCATCCCAGTGACCTAGCAGACTCCTGACCATGATATGCAGCAGTGGCCAGGATTATGGTTAAACACCCTGGTCATTCTGTGGAAATCTGTACATAAGATAGTTATGTATGTCTGGCCATTGTGACAGACTGCCAAGATTGTGTAGCAGTGTTGTGTGTAGATGTTTGTTGGGCTGGGTAGGGACAGTAGCAGATGAGGGTGTCATACATCCTGTACCTATCTGACGCTGCGTGCTGCAACAGCTGCTGGCAGTCTATCATGTCTGTGTGCTTGTAGGGGCTGACTGTGACATGTCCTGTAAGACCTCAGGATTCCCAGTATACTGTGAATTGTGCCAGTATATGTCAGTGTAGTGTGCCACTGGCAATCAGGGTATGTTTGTTCAGACAGTCATTCTACTCTATAGAGTTCATTTTTGGTACTGGTATGTTGCTGTGACTGTGGTGCAAATGTTTTTGGGTGGACATTTTTGCACTACTCTTTGCTTTTCACTACAGTTCTATCCCTGCAGTGCATGCTATATTTGGATATACATGGGTAATTGCCCATATTTGATGTGGGGGAGTGTCATGTTGGTCTTACTGTGCTGTATAACATGCTGGGTGACATGTTTGGCAGCTGTTAGGGGATTTCCATTCTGTTACATCACTGCAGTCATACCTCTACACTGTCCAGAGGTCTTGACACTGTCCAGATGCATGGCTCATATGTTTGGTATTGTTCCCCAGACAGTTGCTGTCCTTGGCTAATCAGTAGGATACTCTGGGGAATGCAGTCAGTAAATACTAACATCCATTTGTGTTACTGATTTCATATCCTTCAGAAACGACATGTTACAACAAAGCTGGTTACACCAGCAACTGTCTACATTTATAACAGCAATATGTCTAATATACCCCTGTGTTTGGGCCTCTGTCCCCCAATTATGTCAGGCTTTGTCCAGATGTCATGCACTAAGAGGTTCAGAGGTATGTAGTATCATTATTTATTGCATTAATTCCTGCTACCATTCCAGTGATGTCATAGACCCTCAGACATGAAACATGGAAGCAGCCATAGATATGAGCCCAGTGCCTATACATTGTGTGGGAAACTGTACATTTGAGAGGTCTGTGTATGTCTTCCCATTGTTAAAAGACTGTTAGGATTGTGTAGTAGTATAGTGTGTAAATGTTATTTGGGCTGTGTATGGAGGGAGGACATGTGAGTGTCATGGGCCTTTTCTATCTGACTGTGCATGCTGCTCTGGTTTCTGGTTCTCTATCGCCTGTATATATTTGTACATGCAGACTGTGACATGCCACATAACACCTCAAGATTCCCACTACACTGTGACTTCAGGCAGTATATGTAGGGGTGATGTGTGAGTGGCAAATGGGATATTGTTGCTCACACAGTCATTATACTGTAGTGTTCAGTTAGCTTACTGGTATGTTGCTGTGACTGTGGTGCAATTGGTTGGGGGTATGCACTTTTACACAACTGAATGTTTTCTACTATTGTTACATCCCTGTAGTGTCTGTTATATTTTCTAATGCATGTGTACAGCCCCAGAGCTGGACTTGGATACTGTTATGTCAGTCTGATTGTAGTTTGGGCATTGCTTGGTAGCTCAGTGTAGTTTCCCTAATGCGTTATGTCCACATATTCATAGGATGTCCAGTTGTCTGGCTGATATCTTTGGTCTAGTCTTCATAACTGCTGTGTATTCCTTACACATCAGTGGGATGATGTGGAGATTGAGGTCACTAACTATTGAGAAGCAAATGAGTCCTGGAATTGTGATATTCCAGTCAATATATGTTAGGACATACAGTGTTACTACATCAACTTTCTCAGCTTATCTACTCATGTATTTTGGATATGTCCCTATTTTCAGGCCTTTGTCTCCCCACTTTGTCAGGCTTGGTCTGGATTCATTGCACTAAGAGGTTCTGAGCATACCTTTCCACTGCCAGGATTTTCACAGAATATCCAGATTTTGGCCCATACTTTTGTTCAGTTCCACAATTTATTTGTATTTGTCTGGTAAATTACGGTGATGATCCAAGGATTTATGTCACTAAATAATGACATGACATTCAGTTTCCATCCTCATACCCTTCAGTAATTGTCTGCTGAAATGCACCCTGTTGCTGTAGCAGATGTCTTCATTTGTAACAGTAATATTTGTAATATGTCCCTATATGTGGCCCATTCCCCCCCTTTTACAGCCTTTGTACAGTTTTCTTGCACTAACAGGTTGAGAGGGATGGTTCGTAAGTATAACTGCACCGCATGTTATTTACATACACACAACACACACATATACACACACACACACACACACACACACATATATATATATATATATATATATATATATATATATATACATTGTTTTCCTTCCTTTATATTTTTATATATGTATATCTATATTATGACTGTACTTTTTCATGTATATGTTTCAACAGACATATGTATGTATATATATATATATATATATATATATATATATATATATATATATATATGTGTATATGCCTATATGTCTAAATACAACACATGAATGATTCTACAATGCTTTCTCCCTAATATTGTATGCCTCTATTGCATGATATGTATCAAAAAGCAACATTAATTCCTACAGCTTAGATGATCTGGTGATACATTCCTCTGACTATAGTGTTCAGGGTCATGGGTTAAACACTTGGGACTACTCTTTTTTTTCATTAATGTTAAATGACCAGAATGCATGATATGTTTGTTAAAACATTACAGATTTGTACAGATCAGATGGTGTAATGGTATTTTGCTGAGATTATAGAGGACAGCATCCCGGGTTCGACACTTGACAGGGCTGACTATTTTGCTGTTGGGCAAAACAAGGTCTGATGGATACAAAATGATTAAGGCATGTTTAAGCATATTATACTTATAATTTTATATTATAAAATAATATTTATATACACATTATAATTTTACATTTACCTTCCATGACATCCCCCTATGTGCTTTCATTAAATTATATTCTTGTGTGACTATACTGTATGGGGCACTTGTGTTTATATTGGGGTTTTGCATCTTTTCTATACTGACATCTCACTTTTGGAACTGCTACACAACCCTGGTTGGCAAAAAACAGTTGCTACATAATTTAAGCTTACTAAAATAATGTTAACACTACTTTCACATGGGAAAATAAGTTGCCTGTCTTGGTACTCAGACTCTGAACACCTGCATTTAAAGATGTGACTCTAATCACTACACTATCTCAACTTAGAAATTTCACCTGTATATTTGCATTTAGCTCCTATGGGATGTTTAAGCTATGCTAAGTGGAGGGCCATAATGTGCACACCCACTTAGTTATGCTTAAACATTCCTTAGGCTAAAAAAGTATACATTATTATTATATTATTATGTTATATGGGTGTGTCTTGTAGTATGACAACTAATTGGGACTGCAGTAGTGAAATAATGGCATTCATTTGGCTTTCAGGCTTCTATCCTTCAGGGACTCCTGGTAATACATATCCTGTTATCTATCAACTTTCTTGTGTGAGGGCAACTTTTTAAGGAGTGTCCCTAATGTATTATTTATTCCCCCCATCATGTGTGCCTTTGTTAACATGCACTGCTTTAAGGGAATATTGGCATACATTTGCTTTCAGACTTCTACCCTTACATAATTCATGCTAATGCATGACCTGTTCTGTATCAGCCTTCTATGTTTGTAGGTCTATATGTGTGTTTTTTTTTTCACTTTTGGGGGATTTATCCCCCATTATGTGTGCATTTCCACACATTTTCTGCTTTAGCAAGTTGCAGAAGTGTCATATGGCACTTTAGCCATGCAGGGGGTGTGTCACAGAACCTGTCACACACACCCTGCATTGCTTTCTTGTTGCCAATTTTAATTTCAGTGTCCATGGATATTGAAATAATCATTTAATTTCAGTGTCTGCGGACACGGAAATACTGGCAAAATATTAGAGTAAATCTCTAATATAAAGTGCTGTATGGCATTTTCTGAGTGCAGGGGGCGTGTTCAGTGTCCGTGCATTACTTGGACATGCCCCCTGCACTCGATCATGGTTCATGGTCCATATAGCAAGTACAGCAGTGCTCCTTCATGAATATTTAAGGCATGCTGCTGTGCTAAATGGACACAAGCCACTCCATGCAAGAATACTTTTATTCTTGCACGGAGTTTCATGAATCCAGGGGGAAATCTTTTAAAATCTTGTACATAGCATGGCTTTGGATTATTGAGGCAAATATGAACAAGCAATATTTATCACCTGGAGGCGTCAGTAGAGGTTAATTGCAGATGCACCTGGAGGTGACACTCGGATGTAATGAGTTAAAAGGTTAGTGAGAGCATGTGCCTTGGAATAATTTTCCATTAATTAATACAGGCCCATGTACTCTGAGGGCTTGCAGGTGGTTGGAAACAATTTAACAGAAAAAAAAACAGATGATATTAGTTTTTAGCTCTGCCAGCTATTTTATTTTGTGTGTACAGTGCTATTACTATAATCGATGAATGATATAAAACATTATCCAATGAATGTTCATGGTATTTCTAAATCAAATGAATCCTAACTTGATGTGTGCAGCCCATTATACAGATTGTATTCCTCTTCTGAATCCTGTGGAATCCAAATTTTTATGTAAGGCAATAGGCAACGTTTGTCTCCAGTTGCCTTACCTAGGAGACCAGACATATTTTTTCTTTGGCTTTCATGGCCCCAAACATGACTCTTATTATACTTTGCCTTAATGAGTTAACATAGTTTAGATGTCTGTAGAAGATTGCTGGGGTCATTTACTTGATGTAATGGCTTGTGCTTCAGGCTGTTGTATATTGTGGCAGGTGGAATCAGGATGTAAAATACTGGGTCCTTGGCATTAACATAGTTTGGAGGCCTGTAGAAGATTATTAATGCCAAGGACCTAGTATATTTCATCCTAACAACATCTGCCATAATATACAATAGCCTGAAGCACAAGCCATTACATCAAGTAAAGGACCCCAGCAAGCTTCTACAGGCCTCTAAACTAAACCTAATGTTTGTTAAAGTTTATTCAGCTGTGGTAAAGCTTAAAACTCTATCCCACCTCTTAGCTGATTTTCACATTACCTGCCCCCACCCAACAAACAGGAAGTTAAAAATAATTATCTCTTTACTTCCCCACATCTAACCACCTCCCCCTATCCCACTCCTCTTCCACCCACACTCTCTCCCAAACTACAACTAATATAGACTTTAGAATTATATTATTTCACTACTTCCCTCACCCCCTTCTTGCAGTGTTAAACCACCTGAAAGCCCTCCATTCAGTTTCAACCATAAGACTCCATACAAAGTCACTTACAGGATCAGAACTTTGCAATTTCCCACCTACTGTAACTTTAAACTGCCTCAGAAACCCATTAATATACATACTGATTGTTTTCTTAGCCTTTCAGATATTTGAGGACATGGCTCATACCACTCCATTCTTCCTCTCTATGTCGAGCTCACTCCACTCCCCTACTCCCATTCCCACCCACCCCTGCTTTCCCTATATGTATACCTACCATTACCCCACCCCCTAAAGCTTGTTATCTAATTACAGATACTCCCACTTCTGTACATCCAATTAACACCAAAACCTCATCCACTACTACACTAGCACCACTTCAAAGCTTTGCAATCTGCTCCCTACTGCCCATTCCACTACCCCTGCCTTCTAGAACTCAAATTACACCATGTCACTAAAAATGTTCTCCATTCTCTCTAATGTACTTCTAACATTATATATTAGTCTCTTAATCCACATTACCTCCCTGAACTATTCCCCAACCCCAGCAACATTTATATACTCTACTCTTGCTCTACATCATGCCAATCCCACAGAAAGCTTTAGTAACATATCAGCCAGCCATTCAATTTTATATTATGCATCTCTCAAAACTCAAACTCTTTCCTGACAACAGCACAAGTAAACCTAACATCTACATAATAATCAGCAATAACAAACCTACTCAATATCTCAAACATTACCTCTCCAAGCAACGCATTCTATGTGGGGACTTCCACCCCAACCAAGGGCCCCCAACTACAGCTTCCTCTGCTAAAAGTCTAATCCCTAAAAATATTCTTCTAGAAACCCTAAACACATTGAGTCAATATACCCCTGATATTCTAGTAATCACTGAAGCTTGGCTAAAACTCCATATCCATGATACTGAAATAATACCCCCCAGGCCATATTATACTTAGAGAAGACAGAACCAACAAAAAAGGTGGCGGGGTAGCCTTAATCAGTCCTAACACCATCACAATCTCATATTTCCCTTAAGAAACACCAATTTTCATCAATGCAGAAATTCTAATTGGAACCCTCCAAAGTAACAAAACAAAACAAATATGCATTGCTGGGCTATATCTACTCCCCCGGGCAAAACATCCAAATGCTGGAAGATATCCTGTCCTGGATATCAGAAAACATCAGTAATGAAAATATAATTATGGGAAATATCAATATCAACTGGCAAGATCTGATGGTTGACTCCCCTACTAATAGCATAAACCTCTATGGTTATACCTAGCTTACTAATGCCACCCGTATGCATAACAGCAATACCCTAGGTCCAACTCTTGACTGGATACTAGTTTCTAATCCTAACAAATACTCTAATCCCTACACTCTACCCATTACTCATATTGACCACCTACCCATATTCATATATAGATCCACACCACAAATTACAAGAACCTACACATATAAAACCACCAGAAATATCAGAAACTTTGACTAACAAAGGTTTAACGAAATCCTATAACTAACTGGAATCCACTTAAAACACTACCATATGTCCTTGAACACTTCAACAATATATTTCTAAATACTTTTGACAGCCTAGCCTCCTCCACATCAAAATAATAAAAAAATAACCATGCTTTCTGGCTAACGGAAAATGCCAAGCAACATTTACAAGATAGAGATAAAGCCTGGAAGGAATGGCACAATAACAAATCTGATGCTGAGATAAAGTCTGGAAGAAATGGCACAATAACAAATCTGATGCTAACCTAATCAAATATAAACACTTAATAATATGAAACAAAGCAAAAAAAGTTAGTGAACTTAGCCAAAAAAAGACACTTTTCAAACCAAGTGGCAAACCACAAAAACAAGCCAAAACAATTTTGGAAATACATCTCAAATGTCCTTACCTTAGACTCTAAACAAACTCCATCACCACCCCCTGACAAAACTCCCTCAGAGATAGCCAACTTGTTTAACTCTCATTTCATAGATAGCATAAGCAAACTGTTAACAAATTCCTCTGCTGCAACTACCTCAAGCCCCATCTCTGATCCACCTCCACCCTTATTTCATGACTCCTGCACAAACAAAAAAAAACTTTACCTCCTCAGCAATTAGTACTAAATCTTCTATCTCCTTTTAATTAAACCTGTCCCTACTTTTCTCATTCAAAAACGACTTCAAAAACTAAAACCATGCCCCCTCTCTTCTGACAACCTCCCCTGAGTACTTAAAACTTGCTGTAGAAGCCATAGCATATCCTGTCAGCATCCTTATAAAACACTCCATAGCAGAGTCCAATGTCCCTGACCTCTGAAAAAAAATCTATCATCCTCTCTTTACATAAAGGGGGCAACTCCAGTGAACTATCCAATTATTGACTAATCTCTATCCTCTCTCCTCTTTCCAAACTCTTGGAAAAATGCATACATAGGAAATTGTTACATCATCTCACCTAAGTATCACACTGCACCACTACTGCCCTAATTTCCTTCATGGACACTGTGTCCAAATGCATTGGATCTGGTACTATCACCTCTGTCTTACTACTAAACTTATCAAAGGGATTTGACATAGTGTCCCACGACAAACTTCATCAGCTCGCCATTGTAGGCTGCACTCCACCATCTCTCCAATGGTTTCCAAGCTATCTATCCAACAACCAACAATGTGTTAAATGGCAAAATAAACTATCCCAATATCAAACCAACACAACTGAGATACCACAAGTGTCCACATTAGGACCCTTACTCTTCAATGTGTTCATCAGCAACCTCCACATCCCATCACCCTTTCACTCCATTATCCAATATGCAGATAATGCTACCATAATTTCCTCCTCTAATAACATACAGCATCTCCAACAATTCACCCAAACCACCTTCACCTCAATAGAGACAAAACTCTTGCTTTTCTCTGTAAAACCAGTCTCATTTGACTTTAAAATATTCTCTCAGGATAACACAGAAATTGAAACAGTTCCGACAGCTAAGCTACTAGGTGTTACCATAGACAATAAACTAACTTTTGAACACCACATCTGCAATAGCATTAAAAAATGCACATTAAACTAGGAGCAATCTATAGACAAAAGACTTTCTTGAATAACTCCACCAGAAAAACTCTTGCCAACACTTGTTTGCTATGCTCTTATATGCAGCACCTTTATACAATCTTCTCTTAAAAACAAGCTGCAATACTGCTACCATAATATTGTCAAATTTGCCATAGGCTACTCTTACCATTCCCACCACTGTCTAGCTCTGAAAGAACTAAACTGGTTCGAACTCACACACCACTTCAACCTTGTTCAGCTGTCTTCTGCACAAAAAATGATACATGCACCTGATAGTTGCCCAGCCCTCAAATCTGTCCTAAAACCTTACATCCCTTCCAGAGCCCTCTACTCTGAAAACAAACAACTCCTAACCATCTACAGTCCAAATAAAAGAGCTGGACAGTGCCTATACTCTCACACTACTGCCAAGCTCTGGAACTCTCTGCCAACAGACATTACTACCATTGAGTGCTTTAACAACTTCAAACACGCCCTAAAAACATTTTGTTTGGAGTCAGACCTGCCTCTGCTCCTTTCCTATAAGGTGAACTCCATTCACTCTCTAGGGCCTTTCCTTTCTACATCTGAAGATCCCTAGATCATGAATTTCATCCACCAACCATTACCATATCAAACAAAGAAACTTTATGTAGTTCTACACCCTTAACTATTCCCATCATACACCACACTTCTTTTAAGCATATGCTTTCTTTAAACATTTTGACCCTCTGCTAGACCCTCACTCTTTACCTTAATCCTACCTGATAAAAAAAAATAAAATTGTAATCTCCACATTACTTTTAGTATTGCCTATCTAGTACATGTTTTATTATTGTATCTACCTCTCTGTACTTATTTAGTATTCATTACTTATTTAATGTGTGCTTTAATACTTGCTGTTGTCTTGTTCATGTATAATGTCTTAACTTTCATGTACCATTTGGAGCTTTTGTCTCTGGGCCTCAGCTGAAAATATTGTCCTAACCCAGTTGGACTTTCCAGGTAAACAAATGTTAGATAAATAAAATAAAAATAGAACAAATAAATCTAAGTATGAAATGACAGATTACAAAAAAAACATTTGACATCATCACACATTCATGGATAAAGGAGTGCTTACAAATGTATAAGATACACTTGGCATTGATCAATTGCATTACAGTGACCCTGAAACAGTGGCAAACCACTTTGAAGCTAAACCATAATAAAGGATAAATTATTACCCCAAGGATTATTCATAGGGGTTTATTTCAGGGTGACTCTGTCACTGCTGCTCTTTTGCCTTGTCCTTAACACTATAAGCTGTCTGATTAACATATTAGTCCATGGTTACAATTTAGCTCTCAGACAACAGCAAAATATAAAAATTCTCATCATGTTTTTGTGGATGATTTAAAATTGTATAGCTCATGAGATAAGGAGCTAAAAGCACAACTGGAAGTGGCCAATACTTTCTCAGATGATATAAGAATGTCAGTTGGTCTTGATAAATGTGCAAAAGCAATATTTAAACCAGGAAAACTGAAGCACCAAGAAAATATAAGTCTAGGACAGAAATGTGATATAAAGGAACTTGAGCAGGACAGAGTATATAAATGCCTGGGAATTGATGACGAAT